>NW_027650269.1:92500-110000 GCF_965287045.1 Carcharhinus amblyrhynchos | reverse complement strand
TTCTGGGTGCATTGAGACAGCATCACCAGCAGATGGCGGCAGGGTGATCTCTGGGTGCATTGAGACAGCATCACCAGCAGATGGCGGCAGGGTGATGTCTGGGTGCATTGAGACAGCATCACCAGCAGATGGCGGCAGGGTGATCTCTGGGTGCATTGAGACAGCATCACCAGCAGATGGCGGCAGGGTGATCTCTGGGTGCATTGAGACAGCATCACCAGCAGATGGCGGCAGGGTGATCTCTGGGTGCATTGAGACAGCATCACCAGCAGATGGAGGCAGGGTGATCTCTGGGTGCATTGAGACAGCATCACCAGCAGATGGCGGCAGGGTGATCTCTGGGTGCATTGAGACAGCATCACCAGTGTGAGAAACACAGCTCACAGTTAAACAATTTAGTCGTCAAGTTCTCAAGGAGGAAGATTTTATTTGTCGTTCTTGCAAGACCGGGTGTCTAGTCAAAATAGGCACCCCTTACATAGATTTGCAACACAATTTATACTGTTTTTCAAACATTGTGATGGCTTGTATTGTGTTATTCCCCCTCATTTGGCTGTTAACCTTGTTAACTTTAAACACTGTAAATGGCTTGTATTGTGTCATTCCTTCAATTAACACTCTCTCAACTCCCATTTTGCGCTTAATCTCATCACTGCGGTTATCTGTTTCGTGTAACCTAGTTAACTGTCTGTCATGTGCCTCCCCCTTTCTGTATGCTGCTGAACTCGTCCATCACTGCTGATTGTACTGTTAGCTCTTGCAGCCTTAAAAATTACACTACTTCTCTCACCAGCAGATGGCGGCAGGGTGATGTCTGGGTGCATTGAGACAGCATCACCAGCAGATGGCGGCAGGGTGATCTCTGGGTGCATTGAGACGGCGTCACCAGCAGATGGCGGCAGGGTGATGTCTGGGTGCATTGAGACAGCATCACCAGCAGATGGCGGCAGGGTGATCTCTGGGTGCATTGAGACAGCATCACCAGCAGATGGCGGCAGGGTGATCTCTGGGTGCATTGAGACGGCATCACCAGCAGATGGAGGCAGGGTGATCTCTGGGTGCACTGAGACGGCATCACCAGCAGATGGCGGCAGGGTGATCTCTGGGTGCATTGAGACAGCATCACCAGCAGATGGCGGCAGGGTGATCTCTGGGTGCATTGAGACGGCATCACCAGCAGATGGCGGCAGGGTGATCTCTGGGTGCATTGAGACAGCATCACCAGCAGATGGCGGCAGGGTGATCTCTGGGTGCATTGAGACAGCATCACCAGCAGATGGCGGCAGGGTGATCTCTGGGTGCATTGAGACAGCATCACCAGCAGATGGAGGCAGGGAGGGCTCTGGGTGCATTGAGACAGCATCACCAGCAGATGGAGGCAGGGTGATCTCTGGGTGCATTGAGACGGCATCACCAGCAGATGGAGGCAGGGAGGGCTCTGGGTGCATTGAGACAGCATCACCAGCAGATGGAGGCAGGGTGATCTCTGGGTGACTTTTCCTCCAAGTTTCACCGACAGTAGTGAACTGAATATGATCCAGACAACCCGAATAATGGAACATATTTTCAATGTTTTGCTGTAGAAATGTATTTTATGTGAGGGGCACGGTGATATCAGGAGAGAGAATGAAATAATACATTGATGTATCTCAGAGACCTTAGGGACAGAACAGTTCAAACCCGGGGAGGAATCTATGACTTGTTTAAATTTGTATTGTGGGAAATCAATGCCAGCACATGGTTAGCAGGAACAGGAGTGTTGAGACATTTTAGAATTATGTTGAATTAGTATATTTATACTTCAATGATTAAGGTAATGATACTTCAAAATCTGTAGCAAGTAAACCGGAAACTAATTTGTACTGTTGGCAACTGGGTCCTTATAGTAGAGAACTGTTCCCTTCCAAACACAGGAGAGGGAGGAGACTGAGCCCAGAGCTTCCCTCTCTCTACCCGGTGGTACAATGTCCCAGATGGTTCGAACCACTGAAGAGGTGGAGGTGAGTGGATTCAATAATGACATTCCTCCTCTTTTCATTGAGGAAGTTTTGGGACATGGATTAGCTCCTGCTCCTCCCCTCTCTCTGCTGGGTTAGTGGGAATCCAGGATGTTAACAATTTCACTCTCCCTCAATCCGATGGGGGGAATATTTCTCCATGGTTTTTTGTGTGTGACCCTCACTTCAGTTCCCAGTGGGTGCGGTGCAGCAGCTTAAAGAGGTGGTCAATGAGAGAAGCAGGGACACAGAGATCTAAATGTTGTGTTTGTGTGTCAGACATGTAAAAAATGTGGGATTGTTTCCCCCTCAGCGGGAGGAGAGTCAGTGAAGATATTTTGCAGAATCCTGTAATGAATGTGCTCTATTCTATCCCTGACCCAGTGTCTATCTCCGCTGGGAGCACTGGGTCAACAATGTTGGGTTCCAGACATGAAAATATCTGACTCAAATCAAAGATATGGAAGTAAAACTGAAAAACAACCAGCTCAGCAATTGGGTATTTCATTGATTGTTAGAGGAAAATGTTTTTATTCTTTTTATTGTAGTTTTTAATGCAAGTGAGTGACTCTCATTGACATGAATTAACCGTGTCCATCAGTGCAAGGGAAATGTTCACAAAACTGTGTTTACCGCTGGATTTGTCAACTGTTTTGTTGATGATCTTCAAGGGGATGGCTTCATGTCCCACCACACAGGAGTAAGAAGCGCCGCTGGACCATTCCTCTGCTGCAATGGATAACAGGCTGTACACGAAGAAGGAGCTATCGCCGTTCTCCGCCACCACCTCGGTGTTCCTGTAGTTGCCGGGATTCACCGGCTTGTCGTTGACGGTCCACTTGACGAAGATCTCTCAGGGGGAGAAACCTCTCACTAAGCAGCTGAGGGAGATGAAACAGTTAGGAAGAGCAAAAAGAAAAGGAGTTATAGCACTAGGACCGCCCCAGAGGAATGACCCTGGAATATCAAGGGTGGGGTGACAGCTGGGGTAGAGAAGGCAAGGGAGGGAGATCAGAATACCTCGGAGGAAGGGAAGAGTGCAGGGTGTGAGATAGTGGTGGGGGATGGGAAAGTCAAAGGGATTGACAGGCGGTTCTGTGGGCAAAAGCGGGACTCCAGGATGGTAGTCTGCCTCCCTGGAGCAGGGGTACAGGATGTTTCAGAAAGGGTAGAGGGAATTTTGAAGGGTGGAGGGACTGAGTCTGATGTGATTGTGCACGTAGGAGAGAAGGATGTAGGAACAAAGTGCAGGGGGGACATACGTAGGCAGTTCAGGGAGTTGGGGGCTAGGCTGAAATGTAGGGCCTCCAGGGTGGCGTTCTCTGGGCTGCTGCCGGTGCCTGGGGCTAGCAGGGCTAGAAATAATGAGATACTCCAACTAAATGCGTGGTTGAAGGATTGGTGTAGGGCAGAGGGTTTTAGATTCGTAGACCACTGGGAAGTCTTTATGAAAGAGGGGCAAATATACAAGAGGGATGGGGTACAGTTAAATGGGAAGGGCATGCATATCTTAGCTGGAAGGTTGGCTGGAGTGTTTCGGCAGGGTTTAAACTAATATGGAGGGGGGGTGGGGAGGTGGACGGAACTGGGATTGGGGATAGGGTAAGCCCGGAGGGTAGGAAGAAGGATCGGATTGTTTCTCAGGGTCTTCGGTACATGTGTTTCAATGCTAGGAGTGTGACTGGCAAAACAGATGAACTGAAGGCAATAATGTTCGAAAGGAAGTTGGAAGTGGTGGCGGTGACAGAGACTTGGTTAAAGGAAGGGCAGGACTGGCAGTTGAATGTTCCCGGGTATAAGTGCTTCAGGCGTGATAGGGGTGGGTCGCTGAGAGGTGGGGGAGTGGCGTTGTTAGTTAAGGATTGCATCATAGCAGTGCAGAGGGAGGGAGGTATAGAGGATATAGGAATCGAGTCGCTATGGGTGGAGTTGAGGAATAGGAAGGGAGATGTTACTATGTCGGGTGTGTACTACAGACCGCCCAACAGCCCGAGGGCTGTGGAAGAAGGGATAAGCAGGGACATTCTAGATAAGTGCAGGAAGAATAGGGTGGTGGTAGTGGGAGATTTTAATCTCCCCGGGGTAGACTGGAAGGTGCCGAGATCAGAGGGTACTGACGGGGAGGAATTTGTACAGTGTGTAATGGAAGGATCCCTGGAGCAGTATGTGGATAGCCCGACCAGAGAGGGGGCTATACTGGACTTGGTTCTGGGGAATGAGCCTGGGCAGGTGGTTGACGTTGAAGTAGGAGAGCAGGTGGCTAACCGTGACCACAACTCTGTCTGGTTTAAGATATTAATGGATAAAGATGAAGCCTGTCCTAAGGGGAGGGTGTTAAACTGGGGGAGGGCTAGATACAACCGGAGTAGGCAGGATGTTAAAGATACGGACTGGGGTAAGCTGTTTGATGGCAGGTCGACGCTGGGTATGTGGGAGTCTCTCAAGGGAAAACTAAAATCTTTGCAGGAAAGACGTGTGCCGGTCAAGAGGAAGGATGGGAAGGGTAGGATTAGACAGCCGTGGGTAACTAGGGATATTGAGGATCTGGTCAGGAGGAAGAGGGAGGCGTACATTAGATCTAGGCATTTGAGAACAGAGATAGCGTTAGAAGAATACAGAGAATGTAGGAGAGAACTTAAAAGGGGCATCAGAAAGGCAAAAAGGGGCCATGAAATGGCTTTGGCGGGTAGGATTAAAGAAAATCCTAAGGCATTTTACTCCTATGTTAGAAATGAAAGGATGGTTAGAGGGAAGATTGGTCCTCTCAGGGACAGAGGAGGGGAACTATGCTTGGAGCCTGGGGGAATGGGGGAGATCCTGAATGAATACTTTGCGTCGGTATTCACGCAGGAGAGGGGCCTGATGTCTGGTGCTGTGCTTGAGGAGTTTGAGGATCCGTTGAGGGAAATAGTCATCACGAGGGAAGAGGTGTTGGGACTTTTAGACAGTATAAAGACGGATAAATCTCCGGGGCCTGATGGCATCTATCCCAGGCTGCTAAGGGAGGTGAGGGATGAAATTGCTGGGCCTCTGACGCAAATCTTTGTCTCTTCTTTGGACACAGGTGAGGTCCCAGAGGATTGGCGGATTGCGAATGTAGTACCGTTGTTTAAGAAGGGTCAGGGGGATAACCCAGGGAATTATAGGCCGGTGAGCTTGACTTCAGTTATAGGCAAATTAATGGAGAGGATCCTCAAGGATAGGATGTATGAACATCTGGAGCGCTGCAATCTGATCAGGGATACGCAGCATGGCTTCGTTACAGGGAGGTCGTGCCTTACGAATCTAGTGGAATTTTTTGAAGAGGTGACAAAAACGGTTGACGAAGGACAAGCCGTTGATGTCGTCTATATGGATTTCAGTAAGGCGTTTGACAAGGTCCCTCATGGTAGGCTGATAGAAAAGGTGAAGGCTCATGGGATACAAGGCCAGGTATGTAGATGGGTGGAGAACTGGCTTGGGAGGAGAAGACAGCGAGTAGTAGTGGAAGGCTCCTTTTCCAATTGGAGGCCTGTCACCAGTGGTGTGCCGCAGGGCTCGGTACTAGGACCTCTTCTATTTGTGGTATATATTAATGACTTGGAAGAGGGGGTAGGTGGTGTGATCAGCAAATTTGCTGATGACACTAAGATGGTTGGATTGGCGGGTACTGAGGAGCAGTGCCTGGCAATGCAACAGGACATAGACAGGCTGGTAGATTGGGCAGATAGATGGCAAATGGAATTTAATCCGGAGTAATGCGAGGTGATGCACTTTGGCCGGAATAATGTGGAGGGGAGTTATACGATAAAAGGTAGAACTATCCGGAGTATAGATACGCAGAGAGACCTGGGGGTGCAAGTGCACAAGTCCGTGAAGGTGTGGAAGCAGGCACGCTAGGGTTGTTTAAGAGTCACTTAGACAGCCACATGAGCGGGCTACATATAGGGGGATATAGTAGGCCTTACTAAACCTTGCAGGCTTGGGAATACGTTTTGCCTCAGGGATGTTAGTCTTTGCCTGTTTAATAATGAAATTTTTTGTCTCCACAGGCATTTAAGTCCAGCAAGGGGCATGCATGCGGCAGGTTGTAGTGGGCTGCTCTTGGACGTTGCTTCGGGAGTTGCCTATTGCTTCATGTCGTTAGTGTGCTTAAACTGGACCATCTCGAGGACAACATGACAGCTCAGAGACTATCTCTGTTACTGTGCGGACACATGGATTTGGGCCTGTGTCTGTGGGAGTTTGCACGTTCTCCCCGTGGTTGCGTGGGTTTCCTCCGGGTGCTCCGGTTTCCTCCCACATCCCCAAAGATGTGCTTTTAGGCTGATTGATTGGGTACTAAATTGTCCCTAAATTGGACCTCCCTGATCCTCGTCTTCTGCCGAGGGCAGGAGGACAGAGACGACCGTTTCCCGCGGATTTGGATCTGCAGGAAATGTACAATAAATGTCAATAAACTGGAGAATTCTGGAGACAATGAAACCACTGGTTAGATATCAGGAAAATGTGCAACACTTACATGGTATTTCAACGCTCTTGACTGTGCTGATGTGTCGAACCTCACAGTCAATTCTGGGACATTCTCCCGCTGAGTCGCTGATGGTTAACTGGCTGCTCAGGGTGTAGCTTCCATCCGTATTTCTCACTGACGGGTAAGGCTTAAATCCACTGGGGACCGTTTGCCCATTTATCTTCCAGGTCACTTTGGAGACATCTGGAGAGTAATCCATCGCCAAACATCCGAAGGTGATGGAGCCGTCAGAGTTGTGTTGCTGACAGGGGGAGACCAGGCCGTAGAGATTGGGCGGAGATTGTTTCGCTGGGAAAGAATGGCCAATTGAACAAGTTAGAGTCTTACTTGCATTTATTAAGTCATCAAACTTATTGTTACAAATAGGTTTCTATATTAGATATAGCTCTTGGTGTTAAAGGGATGAAGGGATATGGGTAGTAGGTGTGATCAGGATAGTGATGAGCTCTGACCAAAGTGAATGGCGGAGTAGTCCCAAAGGGCCAAATGGCCTACTCCAGCTTGTATTTTCTATGTTTCTATCTCCAACACTGATTAGAATTATGAACTTATCCCTAATGTTTCCCGATGAAATCTTTCATCCGCCTTTGAGATGATGTTACTTCTATCATTTGGGAATTGTCATCTCTGTAGAAACTCATATCCCTGTCTTCACTTCTATCAAATTGGGAAGAAAAAAAACACATTCTGTTAGTCTCACAATGACGTGTCATTCATTGGATTAACAGGGAACAGCAGAAATGTTCCCCATTATTGCAGCAACTATTTATTTCTCAACAACAGCAGTGTGTGACAAACTGCTGTTTCTCAAACAACAACACTTTGTGATGAAGAAGTTCTCCCTTCATTCAGACTATCCACTCACCTGATGAGGGAGCTCCAACAGCTTGTGATTCCAAATAAACCTGTTGGACTTTAACCTGGTGTTGTGAGAATCCTTCCTGTGCCCACACCAACCTCACTCCGGCATCTCCACACTAGTTTTGGAAATTGCCTGGCTTCAAACTGATTGGTGCCCCTTCCTCTGTCCAACTCACTGCCTCTCACTGCACAAACCAGAGATTAGTGACTTTGCTTCAGAAATACCTCCGGAATGAATACTTACTGAATGATCAGGAAACTCGCAATGTGATTATAAATTCAAATAAATCCAACATTGACTCATTGAAGGATCACACATTAATACCTAGAGTTTCCCATTCAGGCCCTGAAGTTTCCTCCATCATTCACTGAGATTACAGATGAGCTGATTGTGGTGCTAGCTCTATTCTGAACCCCCTCACTCCGCCCGTCCATCACCCGCTCTCTGCCCATTTCCCCAGCTCTTTGCCCTTTCCCCTGGCTGTCTGCCTGTCACAGTGGCTCTTTTCCCCTTTTATCCGGCTCTCTGTATTTCCACCTGGTTCTCTACACTTCCCTCCAGCTCTGTGCCCTCTCCCCCGGCTCTCTGCTCTTTCTCTGTATCTGTCTGTATCTCTGTCACACCCTACAAACACTTTCAACAGGATCAAGTATAACATTTAGAGAAATGTTTAATATAAATTCCAATTAATGTTTAGAATAAGCAGAAAATATTACACAGCAGCACCAGCATTGTGAGTGAGTGGAACATTTTCACTGGATAAATATAGAAATTCTAGATTATTTTAATTTTTTGGTTTAAATTTCAAACACTGGTGCAGTAGATGGTTCAACCCGCAGCCACTAGATGTCGCCGAGATGAAGCACTGCAGAAACGCTGAATTGTTTAACAGACATTTAGATTTGAAAGTAACCCTAACCACACAGTAACCTCAACAGATAAACACCAAATCCCAACAATTTGGGATTGAATCCCTCAGCAGCAGCTATTGTGCAGAAAGAGCTGAATTCTAAAACCCCTTCGCAGCAGAGTCACAGGAAACATTGTAACAATTCTCAACCGAGAATCCGCCAAACTCACATTTCTGTTACCAAATGGATTATTAGTACAGATAAAAATATAAAACAAAGACACATGTAAACCAGTTACTCAATAAGTGGATGGTTCTTACCTGTAGTCACCGTCACCATGGTCCCTTGTCCCCAGTAGTCGAAAGCATCACAGTGTCACATTCCGTTGGCTGTGTCATAAAATAACCGTCCCTGCACAGAATGGACACAAAATCACCGTTACTTTAAATATCCACAAACCCAAGGAAAAGCAAAGACAATTAACGTTCATTAGATTATAATTGGATCTTTGGATATCATTTGACATTCCTAAATGACCCTAATGTTTTATATTTCACAGAGTTACACGTGAACATGTTGTTGGTAACGCACATCGATAATTGAGTAACTATCAAGATTTTCCATGTTTATTCTTGCCATGTGGTCAGTGCTGGACATAAATAATATTGTACTGTGATTACAGTTTGGATGTAAAAGTGACACTGATCCAGTTTCAATCAATCAGTGCTGAGGGTTTTTTGTATTGACAGTAACTGCTGTGTAGCTCCAGCTATCACAGTGAGACACAGCATGACCAATACTGAGGCGGACAGTTAGCTGTAAAATACAGACAGTTAATTTCACTGCTATTTCAAAAGCCTGTTTGCAGCTCGTTAAGGGTGACTCAGTGAGATATTTCAATTTCGACTGGTCATGATATTGATGAAGGGGGTTAGAAACTTTTACACTCTCTGTGCACATCCAGCGTGTAAATCAATAACAATAAACTTGAAGCATTTTACATCATAAAAAAAGTACTGCTTCTAAGTATTATTTTGTTGAACCCTCATGTACTTTGGCATTCGGCAATAGCATTGGTCACAAATTTAAGCAAGGACCTTTTCTGAGGTTTCTGTATGAGGATGGCGCTTTTCTCAGCGCTGTGACCCCCGTAGAATATCACAGTGACACACATCCATACAAAAACTGCACTCACTCTGTTCAGTCCTGCTGTTCAATATTCACTTCAAACGGACCATTGGTTTTGCTCGAATGGGAAATGTAGGCAACTGTTTATATAACACAATGTATCAGAAATATTAAAAAGAGTAATATATCGTATGTCGGATTGCTGAAACTACAATGAATATAAAGGCAGTGAAAAGCTGACCAGTGGTATCGGTGAGTTTGGGAAGTTTTACTGTTAAATGCTTTCTGTGTTACTCTTTATTTTAAACACCATTATAGTTTGCTTCTGACCAGCCTCGATCATACTGCATTGAAAACAGATCCTGACCTTCAGGTTATGATGGAAGGTGCTGATATCCCCAGTAATAGATGGCCGTGTCTCCAGTCTTCAGGCTCGTCATCTCCAAAGAGAAGATGTTGCTTGAAGTGTCTGTGGACGCAGTAAATCGACCCTGAATTGATGGCGTGTAGTAATTAGTGCTGGATGAACGATAGTAGGTAAGCAGACACTCGAGCCCCCCCTGTCCGGGAACCTGCCGGATCCAGTCCATCCAGTAGCTGCCAAGATTTAAACCGCTGGTTTTACAGCTCAGTTTCAGGGAGCCTCCGGGACGCCTTTGTACTTTCAGTTCTTTGACTTGATATTTTCCTTCCACCTTTCCGTATCCTGACAACCTGGTTTCTTCCAATTCTCACGCCACGTACATCCTTCTGGGTCCCAGTGAGTTTAAAATCCTGTATCTCTGTCTCTGCAGAGCTGCTGGTTAAAGACACATTTACAGCACTTAGCAGACAGAAACTTCACTCTGATTCTTTCCCTCCCCGTCCCCCAGCTAGTGCTTGTAACACACATTCAGACACCCGGACAGACAACAACAGACAGATGACATTGTAATTCAGGAGTGGAATTAGTAAATGAGACAACAAATAACTTTGCAAGAAATTGTTACAGTTCAAGCAACTTAAGGGAAAGGCAACTTTGCAGGAATCAGTAAAGGGGACAAACCTGTAGCCGATGGAGCCCTGGGTGAACAAGTTGTACAGTCCACATTCAGACCTGGCCTGCCTGGCAGTGCAGAGCTGCGAGTTAGCCTTGGAATAAACCATTTACCTGGTGCTCACTAACCCACACACACAACCCCCCCACACACTCAGAGACAGGCTGGTGTTGGACTGCGCCATACCTGCAGGAGGTGTGTCCAGGTGAGGTGTAGGAGATGTGGTTGGATGGGGTTTGATTGGGGAGGTGTGGACAGTGTGTGTGGAGGTTATAACAAGGCTGGGGTTCCATTGTTCTGTCTCTGTCTCCGCGTGGCTGGGTAAGTATCAGGTAAGCTGTGTGTCTGTGTGAGTGAGTCAGTGTGTGTGTGTGTGCGCAGCATGGAGTTCCAGCTCTGAGATTTTAACCCCCCTCCCCTTTATCCAGCACAAAGCCCCTGGCCCAGGATCTGTCTCCGCCACCATGGGAGAGGGAATGGAAGGAGTTGGAGAGATCACCGAGGGAAAAGATGTGCGCTGGTGAGTATGAACCTCTTCACTTTGTGTCTGCGTCTCTTTCCCACCTCAGCCCTGCTTTTCTCTGTCTGTTTGCAGCCTCCTCTCAATCTCCCTCTCAGTCTTTCTCAGTCTTAATCTTTCCCTCTCAATCTTAATCTTTCTCCTCTCAGTCTTAATCTTTCCCTCTCAATCTTAATCTTTCTCCTCTCATTCTGAATCTTTCCCTCTCATTCTGAATCTTTCCCTCTCATTCTGAATCTTTCCCTCTCATTCTGAATCTTTCCCTCTCATTCTGAATCTTTCCCTCTCATTCTGAATCTTTCCCTCTCATTCTGAATCTTTCCCTCTCATTCTGAATCTTTCCCTCTCATTCTGAATCTTTCCCTCCCATTCTGAATCTTTCCCTCCCATTCTGAATCTTTCCCTCTCAATCTGAATCTTTCCCTCTCATTCTGAATCTTTCCCTCCCATTCTGAATCTTTCCCTCCCATTCTGAATCTTTCCCTCTCAATCTGAATCTTTCCCTCTCATTCTGAATCTTTCCCTCTCATTCTTAATCTTTCCCTCCCATTCTTAATCTTTCCCTCCCATTCTTAATCTTTCCCTCTCAATCTTAATCTTTCCCTCTCAATCTTAATCTTTCCCTCTCAATCTTAATCTTTCCCTCTCAATCTTAATCTTTCCCTCCCAATCTTAATCTTTCCCTCCCAATCTTAATCTTTCCCTCCGAATCTTAATCTTTCCCTCCGAATCTTAATCTTTCCCTCCGAATCTTAATCTTTCCCTCCGAATCTTAATCTTTCCCTCCGAATCTTAATCTTTCCCTCTGAGTCCTGTTTGTCTTTTTACTGTCTTTATTTTCCCTCCCTGTCTTTATTTTCCCTCCCTGTCTTTATTTTCCCTCCCTGTCTTTATTTTCCCTCCCTGTCTTTTATTTTCCCTCCCTGTCTTTTATTTTCCCTCCCTGTCTCTTTATTTTCCCTCCCTGCCTCTTTATTTTCTCTCCCTGCCTCTTTATTTTCTCTCCCTGCCTCTTTATTTTCTCTCCCTGCCTCTTTATTTTCTCTCCCTGCCTCTTTATTTTCTCTCCCTGCCTCTTTATTTTCTCTCCCTGCCTCTTTATTTTCTCTCCCTGCCTCTTTATTTTCTCTCCCTGCCTCTTTATTTTCTCTCCCTGCCTCTTTATTTTCTCTCCCTGCCTCTTTATTTTCTCTCCCTGCCTCTTTATTTTCTCTCCCTGCCTCTTTATTTTCTCTCCCTGTCTCTTTATTTTCTCTCCCTGTCTCTTTATTTTCTCTCCCAGTCTCTTTATTTTCTCTCCCAGTCTCTTTATTTTCTCTCCCAGTCTCTTTATTTTCTCTCCCAGACTTTTATTTTCTCTGCCTGACTTTTATTTTCTCTGCCTGACTTTTATTTTCTCTCCCAGACTTTTATTTTCTCTGCCTGACTTTTATTTTCTCTGCCTGACTTTTATTTTCTCTGCCTGACTTTTATTTTCTCTGCCTGACTTTTATTTTCTCTGCCTGACTTTTATTTTCTCTGCCTGACTTTTATTTTCTCTGCCTGACTTTTATTTTCCCTCTCTTTTATTTTCCCTCTCTTTTATTTTCCCTCTCTTTTATTTTCCCTCTCTTTTATTTTCCCTCTTTTATTTTCCCTCTCTTTTATTTTCCCTCTCTTTTATTTTCCCTCTTTTATTTTCCCTCTCTTTTATTTTCCCTCTCTTTTATTTTCCCTCTCTTTTATTTTCCCTCTCTTTATTTTCCCTCTGTCTTTATTTTCCCTCTGTCTTTATTTTCCCTCTGTCTTTATTTTCCCTCTGTCTTTATTTTCCCTCTGTCTTTATTTTCCCTCTGTCTTTATTTTCCCTCTGTCTTTATTTTCCCTCTGTCTTTATTTTCCCTCTGTCTTTATTTTCCCTCTGTCTTTATTTTCCCTCTGTCTTTATTTTCCCTCTGTCTTTATTTTCCCTCTGTCTTTATTTTCCCTCTGTCTCTTTTTCCCTCTGTCCTTTTTTTCCCTCCGTTTTTTTCTGTCTTTTTCTTTCTGTCTTTTTTCTTCTGTCTTTTTTCTTCTGTCTTTTTTCTTCAGTCTTTTTTCTTCAGTCTTTTTTTTTCTGTCTTTTTTCTTCTGTCTTTTTTCTTCTGTCTTTTTTCTTCTGTCTTTTTTCTTCTGTCTTTTTTTTTCTGTCTTTTTTTTTCTGACTTTTTTTTTCTGACTTTTTTTTCTGACTTTTTTTTTCTGACTTTTTTTTTCTGACTTTTTTTTTCTGACTTTTTTTTCTGACTTTTTTTTTCTGACTTTTTTTTCTGACTTTTTTTTTCTGACTTTTTTTTTCTGACTTTTTTTTTCTGACTTTTTTTTTCTGACTTTTTTTTTCTGACTTTTTTTTTCTGACTTTTTTTTTCTGACTTTTTTTTTCTGACTTTTTTTTTCTGACTTTTTTTTTCTGACTTTTTTTTTCTGACTTTTTTTTTCTGACTTTTTTTTTCTGACTTTTTTTTTCTGACTTTTTTTTTCTGACTTTTTTTTTCTGACTTTTTTTTTCTGACTTTTTTTTTCTGACTTTTTTTTTCTGACTTTTTTTTTCTGACTTTTTTTTTCTGACTTTTTTTTTCTGACTTTTTTTTTCTGACTTTTTTTTTCTGACTTTTTTTTTCTGACTTTTTTTTTCTGACTTTTTTTTTCTGACTTTTTTTTTCTGACTTTTTTTTTCTGACTTTTTTTTTCTGACTTTTTTTTTCTGACTTTTTTTTTCTGACTTTTTTTTTCTGACTTTTTTTTTCTGACTTTTTTTTTCTGACTTTTTTTTTCTGACTTTTTTTTTCTGACTTTTTTTTTCTGACTTTTTTTTTCTGACTTTTTTTTTCTGACTTTTTTTTTCTGACTTTTTTTTTCTGACTTTTTTTTTCTGACTTTTTTTTTCTGACTTTTTTTTTCTGACTTTTTTTTTCTGACTTTTTTTTTCTGACTTTTTTTTTCTGACTTTTTTTTTCTGACTTTTTTTTTCTGACTTTTTTTTTCTGACTTTTTTTTTCTGACTTTTTTTTTCTGACTTTTTTTTTCTGAGCTGATGTGCCCCCCCCTTTAATGGACCTCCCCTTTAATGGACCTCCCCTTTAATGGACCTCCCCTTTAATGGACCTCCCCTTTAATGGACCTCCCCTTTAATGGACCTCCCCTTTAATGGACCTCCCCTTTAATGGACCTCCCCTTTAATGGACCTCCCCTTTAATGGACCTCCCCTTTAAATGGCCCTCCCCTTTAAATGGCCCTCCCCTTTAAATGGCCCTCCCCTTTAAATGGCCCTCCCCTTTAAATGGCCCTCCCCTTTAAATGGCCCACCCCTTTAAATGGCCCACCCCTTTAAATGGCCCACCCCTTTAAATGGCCCACCCCTTTAAATGGCCCACCCCTTTAAATGGCCCACCCCTTTAAATGGCCCACCCCTTTAAATGGCCCACCCCTTTAAATGGCCCTCCCCTTTAAATGGCCCTCCCCTTTAAATGGCCCTCCCCTTTAAATGGCCCTCCCCTTTAATTGCCTCTCCCCTTTAATTGCCTCTCCCCTTTAATTGCCTCTCCCCTTTAATTGCCTCTCCCCTTTAATTGCCTCTCCCCTTTAATTGCCTCTCCCCTTTAATTGCCTCTCCCCTTTAATTGCCTCTCCCCTTTAATTGCCTCTCCCCTTTAATTGCCTCTCCCCTTTAATTGCCTCTCCCCTTTAATTGCCTCTCCCCTTTAATTGCCTCTCCCCTTTAATTGCCTCTCCCCTTTAATTGCCTCTCCCCTTTAATTGCCTCTCCCCTTTAATTGCCTCTTCCCTTTAATTGCCTCCTTCCCTTTAATTGCCTCCCCCCTAGACTGACAGAACCCACCCCCCTTTGTAATTACTGTACCCCCCCACCGCAATCAATCCCCCTCCACTCCCCCCGACACACAGACCACTAACCCTCAGTGTAAAAGCCCCACACGTCTATCTGTGTATGAAAATGAATGACAAAGACACGGGGATTTTTATTAATATTTATCTCTCTGGTTATATTTTATTCATATTTATCTCTCTGGTTATAGCTCTTGTCCGAGGATTCCTCACGGCAAAACTACTCGCTGTCTGCGTCGCCAAACTTTCCGAAAGAATTCTCCTCGGTTGGAAGAGAGAAAGAGAAAATAAAGTGAAATTTGATTAAAGACAAAACACAAAAGCTGATGGTAAACAATAAAAGGCACAGCAAGATCCCAGGACTTGCTGACATTCACAATCTCACTGAGGGGAACATTCATTTTCACATCCTCGTTATTAAACCCTGACAAAATGGCAACAATTTTCAAATGAAATGAACTTCCAAACACCTCGTGACTGTCCTGATATTTAATTTATTAAAACACATCCAAGTATTCCGGGGGTGGGGGGGGATTTACTCCAGAGACAGGCCAGTCAATTAACACAGGATCCCCCAATGAAATTCCCACTTCTATCAGTCACCTCTCCTCCACTGCCCCCTCCTCTGTTTCTCCCTCTCTGTCTCTTAACACACTCCCCCCAGATCGATACCTGTCTCCCTGCCTCTCTCACTCTCTTCCTCTCTCTCTGTCTCCCTGTCTAATATTATGAAGTTGCATATATAAAGATCAAAGTGTGGTGTTTTACAAATGAAAAACATGTAAAAAATAACCAGAACTGGTTCATCCGAGGAAGTGAGACTACAATTAAACCTGGATCGGGGACAATAAAGAGACAACAACTCACGTGTGGCCTATAGAACAGGACTCAGTCCATCCATCCATCCATCCTCTGGAGAAAAGCCCCTTCTCCAAGGATTCCCAGTCCCATTGCAGTCTTCACAATTCAAATCCCTGGGGAGAAGAGAAAATCATTCATTAAAATACAACAACAGGTTTAAATGAAACAGCACGAGAGCCCAGGATTCCCCCTTCTCAGATCTTACAGAGAGATTGTCTAACTAGACATTAGTTCTTTGGGGAAAGAGAGAAATTTAATTGAATACAAGAAATGGTTTAAATTAAGTAGCACAGAAACCCAGACTTCCCCCGCCTCAGTAATATCTACATATTAATTCTTGGGGGAAGAAACAGAAATATATTAAAATAAAACAACATTTCTAAATTAAACAGCACAAGAGCACAGGATTCCCCCTTCTCAGTTACACTATCTCTCAGTAATATTCATTCTTGGGGAAAAGAGAGAGAAAATAATTAAAACACAAGAAAATATTTCTATGAAAAAGCACAGCCAAACCCCCAGGATCTCCCCTCTCAGTGACACAATCTCTCAGTAGCATCCAAACACAACAAGTCCGTTGTGAAGCAGAGAGTAAGAAAGATTGGGACAGTTCCCTCCCTGTGTGTTTCTCTCTGTCTCTCTATCCCACTCCCATTCAGATCTCACTGCCTCTGATATTAAACATTCAATCCGGATCAGGGTCAGAAACAGACACAGCTCACCCCCCCCAGCCCGGGGTGAAGCTGGGGGACAGGCCTCAGTCAGCCCTCCCTCTGGAAGATGCTCCTCTCCCTCGTCCCCGTCACACACATTCCCGTCCTTCGGATCCTAGACACGTCCCCAGCTTTCAAAATTCCTCAGGGAGAAAAAGATTAAAAACTGGTTATAAAGAGAGAGGAAAAAAAACACATGAGGCCATTTTCAGAATAAAACACACAAACTCTCAAAGCGCAGAGTTCCAGCATTTCCATTCAAATCCATTCAGCATCATATCCACACAAGCAAAGTGCAGGTTCAAAAGCGGATTGAGACACACACACTGAATCAGAGTGGGAATGTGTTCAGTACAGGGGGATTATTGGTGTGGGGACTGACAACTATCAGACTCCCGTTTATTCTGAGTGAGCTGGATACAAGCCGACCAGCTTTTTTTGAAAAAAAAACAACACTAACCCACTAATCTAAACCAATCCCATTTCGTCCATAAACCTATCCACAGGTCTCTTAAACGCCCCCAAACTAGGCGCATTTACAACTGCAGCAGGCAGGGCATTCCAGTCCCTCACCACCCTCTGGGTAAAGAACCTACCCCTGACATCAGTCCTATAACTACCCCCCCTTAATTTAAAGTCGTGCCCCCTCGTGCTAGCTTTCTCCATCCTAGGAAAAAGGCTATCACTATCCACCCTGTCTAAACCTCTAATCATCTTATATGTTTCGATAAGGTCCCCTCTTAGCCGCCTTCTTTCCAGCGAAAACAACCCCAAATCTCTCACTCTCTCCTCATAGGACCTCCCCTCCATACCAGGCAACATCCTGGTAAACCTCCTCTGCACCCTCTCCAAAGCCTCCACATCCTTCCTGTAATGCGGGGACCAGAACTGCACACAGTACTCCAAGTGCAGCCGCACCACAGTTGTGTACAGTTGCAACATGACGCTGCGACTCCTAAATTCAATCCCCCTACCAATAAACGCCAAGACACCGTATGCCTTCTTAACAACCTTATCTACTTGATTCCCAACTTTCAGGGATCTATGTACACATACACCTACATCCCTCTGCTCATCCACACTATTCAAAGTCCTCCCGTTAGCCCTATACTCGACACATCTGTTATTCCTACCGAAATGAATTACCTCACACTTCT
>NW_027650269.1:0-87500 GCF_965287045.1 Carcharhinus amblyrhynchos | reverse complement strand
TAGCAGGGTCAATACACCCTAACCAGCACGTCTTTCAGATTGTGGGAGGAAACCGGAGCACCCGGAGGAAACCCACCCAGACACGGGGAGAACATACAGACTCCACACAGACAGTGACCCAAGCTGGGAATCGAACCCGGGTCCCTGGAGCTGTGTACACAAGAACATAAAACATAGGAGCAGGAGTAGGCCATCTAGCCCTTTGTGCGCGCACACACACACACACACACACACACACAAAGAGAAAGAAACACACACAAAGGGAGAAACACAGACACACAAAGGGAGAAACGCATGCACGCACACACACAAAGACAGAAACACACACAGACCAACACACACACACACAGAAATACACACAGTCACAAAGAGAGAAACACACACACACGAGAGCAACACACAAAAAGAGAAACACACACAAGGAGAGAAACACTCACACACGCAAAGAGAGAAGCACACACACTCACAAAGAGAGAAACACACACAGAAAGAAACACACGCTCAAAGAAATACATGCACACAAAGAGAGAAAAACACACTCATACAAAGAGAGAAACACAGTAAGAGAGAAATACACACACAAAGAGAACACACACACACACAAAGAGAGAAGCACACACGCGCACAAAGAGAAACACACACACACAAACAGAGAAGCACACACACTCACAAAGAGAGAAGCACACACACTCACAAAGAGAGAAGCACACACACTCACAAAGAGAGAAGCACACACACTCACAAAGAGAACACACACACACACAAAGAGAGAAGCACACACGCACACAAAGAGAAGCACACACTCACAAACAGAGAAGCACACACACTCACAAAGAGAGAAGCACACACACTCACAAAGAGAGAAGCACACACACTCACAAAGAGAGAAGCACACACACTCACAAAGAGAAGCACACACACTCACAAAGAGAGAAGCACACACGCACACAAAGAGAAACACACACACACAAAGAGAGAAGCACACACACTCACAAACAGAGAAGCACACACACTCACAAAGAGAGAAGCACACACGCACACAAAGAGAAACATACACACACAAAGAGAGAAGCACACACACACACAAACAGAGAAGCACACACACTCACAAAGAGAAGCACACACACTCACAAAGAGAGAAGCACACACGCACACAAAGAGAAACACACACACACAAAGAGAGAAGCACACACACTCACAAACAGAGAAGCACACACACTCACAAAGAGAGAAGCACACACGCACACAAAGAGAAACACACACACACAAAGAGAGAAGCACACACACACACAAACAGAGAAGCACACACACTCACAAAGAGAGAAGCACACACGCACACAAAGAGAAACACACACACAAAGAGAGAAGCACACACACTCACAAAGACAGAAGCACACACGCACACAAAGAGAAGCACACACGCACACAAAGAGAAACACACACGCACACAAAGAGAAGCACACACACACACAAAGAGAAACACACACGCACACAAAGAGAAGCACACACGCACACAAAGAGAAGCACACACACACACAAAGAGAAACACACACGCACACAAAGAGAAGCACACACGCACACAAAGACAGAAACACACACGCACACAAAGAGAAACACACACGCACACAAAGAGAAACACACACACGCACACAAAGAGAAGCACACACGCACACAAAGAGAAACAACCACACTCACAAACAGAGAAGTACACACGCACACACAAAGAGGGACACACACACACACACACACACACGTCAATATCTTTTCCCAAAGGTAGGGGAGTCTAAAACTATTTCTCTCCCTGTGAGATATGTAGTCACTAATTACTGAATCCAGGCAAAATCACATCCCATTCTTATCCCGGGATCTGCAATGGGATTTTACACTGAAATCCTCGGATATCAGGACTAGGGGATTTTCACAGTAACTTCATTGCTGTGTTAATGTCAGCCTGTTTGTGACACTTGTAAATAAACTTAAAGTTAACACTCCTGCGCTTTCCCACCTGCACTCACTCACTCTTGTACACTTACTCAGTCTTACACACATTACACACTCTGTCTCTCTCACACACACACTCTCTCTCGCACACGCACTCTCTCGCACACGCGCTCTCACACTCTCTCTCCACACACACACTCTCTATCTCTCTCTCACTCTCAAACACACTCTCTCTCGCACACACTTTATCCCTTGCACACACACACTCTCGCACACATATTGTCTCTCACACACAGACTCTTGACACACACACACACTCTCACACACACTCCCACTCACACACACTCACACACTCTCTCTCACATATTCTCTCTCACACACACACTCACACGCTCTCTCACTCTCTCTCTCTCTCACACACACTCTCTTCACCCACACACACTCTCACACACGCACTCTGTTTCTCACACACACTCTTTATCACACAGTCTCTCTCTCACTCTCACCCACACACTCTCTCTCTCACACACACACACACAAACATATTAGCTCACACTGTCACACACACACTCTCTCCTGCACACACTCCCTCCTGCACACACTCCCTCCTGCACACACTCCCTCCTGCACACACTCTCTCCTGCACACACTCTCTCTCGCACACACTCTCTCTCGCGCACTCTCTCTTGCACGCACACTCACTCTCGCGCACACTCTCTCTCGCACACACTCTCTCTCGCGCACTCTCTCTTGCACGCACACTCACTCTCGTGCACACTCTCTCGCACACATACACACTCCTTCTCACACACTCCCTCACATGTGCTCTCTCTCTCACACACACACTTTCTCTCACACACACACAAATGTGCACTCTCTCTCAAACACATTCTCACTCACACAAGCACTCTTCCACAAACTCTAACACACACACACACTCTCTCACACACACATTCTCTCTCACACACACACACTCTCTCTCTCACACACACTCTCTCTCACACACACTCTCTCTCACACACACTCTCACACATACACTCTCTAACACACACAGTCTCTAACACACACACTCTCTCTCACACGCATACTCTCTCTCACACACACACACACACTCTCTCTCACACACTCTCACACACACACTCTCACACACACAGTCTCTAACACACACACTCTCTCTCACACGCATACTCTCTCTCACACGCATACTCTCTCTCACACACACACACACTCTCTCTCACACACTCTCTCTCTCTCACACACTCTCTAACACACACACCCTCTCTCACACACACCCTGTCTCACACACACCCTCTCTCACACACACTCTCTCACACACGCACTCTCTCTCTCTCACACACTCTCTCTCACACTCTCACACACTCTCTCTCTCTCACACACGCACTCTCTCACACACGCACTCTCTTTCTCACGCACACACACTCTCTCACGCACACACACTCTCTCACGCAAACACACTCTCATGCACACACACACACACACACACACACACACTCTCTCTCTCTCGCACACACACACACACAGACACACACTCTCTCACACTCTCTCTCCCTCCCTCTCTGTCTGTGTACGTCTCACTCTCTCTCTCATAGAAGATAGAACAATACAGCACAGTACAGGCCCTTCAGCCCTCAGTGTTGTGCTGAGCTATGTCCAAACCCAAGATCAGGGTCATTTATAAAGATGACAAACAGCAGTTCTCCAAAACAGATCCCTGAGGTACACCACTAGTAACTGAACTCCAGGTTGAATATTTCATATCAACCACCACCCTCTGTCTTCTATCAGCGAGCCAATTCCTGATCCAAACTGCTAAATCACCCTCAATCCCATGTATCTGTATTTTCTACACTATCTTAGGTAGGATGAGAGAAGAATTGGCGAATGTGGACTGGGGGAGCGCGTTGGAGGGAGGGTCTGCTGAGGAGCAGTGGAGGATCTTTAAGGAGATCTTTCTTGGTGCTCAACGGACATTTATTCCGATGGTCAAAAAGGACCGTAGGAAGAGAGGTAATAAGCCGTGGATAACGAAGGAGGTGAAGGAAAGTGTTAAATTAAAAGCGGAGGCATTTAGAGTAGCTAAGAGTAGTGGGCGAGAAGAGGATTGGGAGAGGTTTAAATGTCAACAAAGATTGACAAAGAAGTTGATAAAGAAGGGTAGGAGAAACTATGAAGCTGGGCTAGTGCTTAATATAAAAAAGGATAGCAAGAGTTTTTATAAATATATAAAAAGGAAGAGGCTGGCTAGGCTGAATGTTGGTCCTTTAGAGGAGGAGAAAGGGGACCTAGTGGTAAGGGATGGGGAAATGGCTGAGGTCTTGAATAACTTTTTTGTTTCGGTCTTCACGGAGGAGGACGTGAATAATTTGCCGGGTGTTAGAGATGGAAAGGTGGTAGGACTGGAGGGTCTCGATGACATTACTGTTACTAGAGAGGTGGTGCTCGACAGACTGGAGGGGCTGATTGTGGACAAGTCCCCAGGACCGGATGGAATGCATCCGACGGTTCTGAAAGAAATGGCGGAGGTTATAGTGGATGCCTTGGTGGTTATTTTCCAGACGTCGCTGGATTCCGGGGACGTGCCGGAAGATTGGAAAACGGCTAATGTTACGCCGTTGTTTAAGAAGGGTGCCAGGCAAAAGGCGGGGAATTATAGGCCGGTTAGTTTAACGTCTGTGGTAGGTAAAATGTTAGAATCTGTCATTAAGGAGGAAATTGCGAGGCATCTTGAAGGGAATTGCTTGATAGAGCAGAAACACACACACACAAACAAAAAAACACACACACACACACAGAAACACACACACACACAAACAGAGAAACACACACAGAGAAACACAGATGCACAAAGAGAGAAACACACACACACACACACACACAAAGTGGGAAACGCACACACACAGTGAGAAACACACGCACACACACACACACTGAAACACACACACACAAAGAGAGAAACACACACACACGCAGAGAGAAAAACACACACACACACTGAAACACACTCATACGCAAAGAGAGAAACACACACACAGAGAAACACACACACACATACACACTCACAAAGAGAGAAGCGCACACACACACACACACACACTGAAACACACTCATACGCAAAGAGAGAAACACACACACAAAGAGACACACACATACACAGTCACAAAGAGAGAAGCACGCACACACACACACACACACACACACACACACACACACACAGAAACACACACACACATCAATGTCTTTTCCCAAAGGTAGGGGAGTCTAAAACTAGAGGGCAGGGGTTTAAGGTGAGAGGGGAGAGATACAAAAGTGTCCAGAGGGACAATTTTTTTCACACAGAGGGTGGTGTCTGGAACAAGCTGCCAGAGGTAATAGTAGAGAGGGATACAATCTTGTCTTCTAAAAAATATTGAGACGGTTCCATGGGTAAGATGGGTACAGAGGGATAGGGGCCAAATGTGGGCCATTGGGATTAGCTTAGGAGTTAAAAAAGGGGCAGCATGGGCAAGTGGGGCCGAAGGGCTTGTTTCCATGCTGTAAACCTCTGTGACTTTATGACTTACCCTCTCCCTCCCCCTGGTCTCTCTGCCTTCTCTCCTCACCCTCCACCACCCCCTCTCTCTGTATGTTAGTCTGTACGTCTATATGTGTGTGTGTAATTCTTTCTGTGTGTGTGTGTTTCCCTCTTTGTGTGTGTGTGTTCCTCTGCGTGTGTGTGTTTCTGTGTGTGCGTGTGTGTGTGTGTGTGTGTGTTTCCCTTTGTGTTTGTGTGTTTCTCTTTTGTCTGTGTGTGTGTGTTTCTCTCTTTGTGTGTGTGTGTGTTTCTCTCTTTGTGACTGTGTGTTCCTGTGTGTGTGTGCGTGTGTGTGTTGCTCTGTGTGTGTTTCTCGCTCTGTGCGTGTGTGTGTTTCTCGCTCTGTGCTTGTGTGTGTTTCTCGCTTTGTGTGTGTTCGTGTTTTTCTCTTTGTGTGTGTGTCTGTTTTTCTCTTTGTGTGTGTGTGTGTTTCTCTCTTTGTGACTGCGTGTGTTTCTGTTTGTCTGTGCGTGTGTGTTGCTGTGTGTGTGTGTGTGTGTGTGTGTGTTTCTCTCTTTGTGTGTGCGTGTGTTTCTCTTTGTGAGTGTGTGTTTCTGTGTGTGTGTGTGTTTCTCTCTTTGTGTGTGTGTGTTTCTGTGTGTGTGTGTGTGTGTGTTGCTCTGTGCGTGTTTCTCGCTCTGTGCGTGTGTGTGTTTCTCGCTTTGTGTGTGTGTGTTTCTGTGTGTGTGTGTTGCTCTGTGCGTGTTTCTCGCTCTGTGCGTGTGTGTTTCTCGCTCTGTGCATGTGTATGTTTCTTGCTCTGTGCGTGTGTGTGTTTCTCGCTTTGTGTGTGTGTGTTTCTGTGTGTGTGTGTTGCTCTGTGCGTGTTTCTCGCTCTGTGTGTGTGTGTTTCTCGCTCTGTGCGTGTGTATGTTTCTCGCTCTGTGCGTGTGTGTGTTTCTCGCTTTGTGTGTGTGTGTTTCTCGCTTTGTGTGTGTGTGTGTTTCTGTTTCTCCTTTTGTGTTTGTATGTTTTTGTCTTTGTGTGTGTGTTTTTCTCTCTTTGTGTGTGTGTTTCTCTCTTTGTGTCTGTGTGTTCTTCTGTGTGTGTGTGTGTGTGTGTGTGTTTCTTTCTTTGTGTGAGTGTGTGTTTTTCTCTTTGTGTGTGTGTGTGTTCCTCTCTTTGTGTGTGTGTGTGTTTCTCTCTTTGTGTGTGTGTGTGTGTGTGTGTGTTCCTCTTTTTGTGTTTGTGTGTTTTTCTCTTTGGGTGTGTGTGTGATTCTCTCTTTGTGTGTGTGTGTGTGTTCCTCTTTTTGTGTGTGTGTTTCTCCCTTTGTGTATGTGTGTGTGTTTCTAATTTTGTGTGTGTGTGCGTGTTTTTCTCTCTTTGTATGTGCCTGTGATTCTCTCTTTGTGTGTGTGTTTCTCTCTTTGTGTGTGTGTGTGTTTCTCTCTTTGTGCATGTGTGTTTCTGTTCGTGTGTGTGTGTTTCTGTGTGTGTGTGTGTTTCTCTGTGTGTGTGTGTTTCTATCTTTGTGTGTGTGTGTGCTGCTCTCTTTGTGTGTATGTGTGATTCTCTCTTTGTGTGTGTGTGTATGTGAGTGTGTCTCTCTCCGTCTCTCATTCTGCTTCTCTCTCTCTGTGTCTCTGTATCTGTGTGTGTGTGTCTCTCTCTGTATCTGTGTGCGTGTCTCTCTCTCTGTATCTATGTGTGTGTGTCTCTCTCTCTCTGCGTCTCTGTGTGTGTCTCTCTGTATCTGCGTGTGTCTCTCTCTCTGCGTCTCTGTGTGTGTCTCACCGTATCTGTGTGTGTCTCTCTCTGTATCTGTGTGTGTCTCTCTCTATGTATCTGTGTGTCTCTCACTCTTATCTGTATGTCTCCATCTCTCTGCATCTGTGTGTGTCTCTCTCTTTCTCTCTGTCTCTCTCTTTCTCTCTCTCTCTCTCTCTCTCTCTCTCCCTGTCTGTCTGTCTGTCTCTCTCTCTGTCACCCTCTCTCTGTCTCTCTATGTGTGACACTCTCTCTCTGCATCTCTCTTTCACTCTCTGTGTCTCACTCTGTCTCTTTCTCTCTCTCTGGGTGGGTATCTCTCTGCCTCTGGGTGTGTGTGCCTCTCTCTCCCTCTCTGTTTATCTGTTTCTCTCTCTGTATCTGCGTCTCTCTATCTGTCTGTCTGTCTGTCTGTCCCTCTCTCTCTATCTGTGTCTCTCTGTCTGTATCTGTGTCTCCCCCTTTCACTCTGTATCTGTGTGTGTGTCTCTCTCTCTGTATCTGTCTCACTCTCAGTATCTCTGTCTCTCTCTCTCTGTGTCTGTGTGTCTCTTTCTGTGTGTGTGTCTCTCTCTGTATCTGTGTGTGTCTCTCTCTTTCTCTCTCTCTCTCTCCCTGTCTCTCTCTCTCTCTCTCTGTCTCCCTCTCTCTGTCTCTCTATGTGTGACACTCTCTCTGCATCTCTCTCTTTCACTCTCTGTGTCTCACTCTGTCTCTTTCTCTCTCTCTGGGTGGGTATCTCTCTGTCTCTGGGTGTGTGTGCCTCTCTCTCTCTCTCTGTTTATCTGTTTCTCTCTCTGTATCTGCGTCTCTCTATCTGTGTCTCTCTCTCTCTATCTGTGTCTCTCTGTCTGTAACTGTGTCTCTCTGTATCTGTCTCACTCAGCATCTCTGTCTGACTCTCTCTGTGTCTGTGTGTGTCTCTTTCTGTGTGTATCTCTCTCTCCCTCTGTATCTGTGCGTGTGTCTCACTCTGTATCTGTGTGTGTCACTCTCCGTCTCTGTCTGTCTGTCTTTCTCTGTATCTGTATTGTCTCTCTCTCTCTCTATATCTGTCTGTCTGTCTCTCTGTCAGTGTCTGTGTCTCTCTCACACTCTGTTGTGTGTCTCTCTCTGTCTCTGTGTGTGTGTCTCTCTCTCTTTGTCACTCTGTCTCTCTGTATCTGTGTGTTTCTTTATATATGTGTCCCTCACTGTATTTTTCTCTGTATCTGTTTGTCTCTGTCTCTGTATCGCTGTGTCTCTGTATCGGTGTGTCCCTCTCTGTATTTCTCTCTGTGTCTCTCTGTTTCCACGTCTGTGTGTCTGTCACTGTATTTCTCCCTGTGTTTCTCTCTTTCTGTCTGTATATTTGTGTCACTCTGTATCTGTGTGTCTCTCTTTGTATTTCTCTCTGTGTCTCTCTGTTTCCACGTCTGTGTGTCTGTCACTGTATTTCTCCCTGCGCTTCTCTCTTTCTGTCTGTATACGTGTGTCACTCTGTATCTGTGTGTGTCTCTCTCTGTATCTTTGTGTCTCTCTGTCTCTCTCTGTATCTGTGTGTCTCTGTATTCCGAAATTGCCCCTTAAGTGTCCCAAGTTGTGAAGATTGGGGGGATTGGCCATGCTAAATTGCCCCAGAGATGGAGAGACAGGGACACAGGGGAGCCCGAAACACTACAGAAACAGGAGAAAGGTTTGAAAATGGAGGAATGTTTCTTATCCATCTATAAAAATAACCCACTCTGACAGCAGTTCCATTTCACACTCTCTGCTCAGTCCTGTGTTGGGGGGGGTTTAGTGTGGGATCAGTGTTTGCTTTTCCCAAACCGCAGTGAGATTCTCAACAAGGGCAAGAGGTTTCAGTGTTTAAAAATGTAAAGATTACAAAACCAAAGCAGACAGAGAGTGATGAGACTTCACACCTTCAATGTAGTGATTCCCCCAATCTTTCCTTTTGTATATTGCTTCCTTCCTCTGTCTGAAGTATTGGAGACGTAGACATTACTGAAACAATTCAATCTCTCGGGACAATCACAGCTTCTGGAAACAAATTAACACTTTAATCACCCAAAAAGCTGAATCTCCATTCAAACATCTCCCTCCCCATATCCTTGTAAATGTAAAGAGAACTCCCATTTCCCCAAAGCAGGAAGATATGAAATGGAATCACCTGAACCTCTCTATCAAAGATAGAAAGTTTCTTTTCTATAAAGTTTATTTATTAGTGTCACAAGTAGGTTCACATTAACACTGGAATAAAGTTACTGTGAAAATCCCCTAGTCCCCACACTCCGGCGCCTGTTCGGGTTACAATGAGGGAGAATTTAGCAGGGTCAATACACCCTAACCAGCACGTCTTTCAGATTGTGGGAGGAAACCGGAGCACCCAGAGGAAACCCACCCAGACACGGGGAGAACATACAGACTCTGCACAGACAGTGACCCAAGCTGGGAATCGAACCCGGGTCCCTGGAGCTGTGTACACAAGAACATAAGAAATAGGAGCAGGAGTAGGCCATCTAGCCCTTTGCGCACGCACGCACGCACACACACACACACACACACAAAGAGAAAGAAACACACACAAAGGGAGAAACACAGACACACAAAGGGAGAAACGCATGCACACACACACACAAAGACAGAAACACACACAGACCAACACACACACACAGAAATACACACTGTCACAAAGAGAGAAACACACACACACGAGAGCAACACACAAAAAGAGAAACACACACAAGGAGAGAAACACTCACACACACAAAGAGAGAAACACACACACACACACAAAGAGAGAAACACACACAGAAAGAAACACACGCTCAAAGAAATACATGCACACAAAGAGAGAAAAACACACTCATACAAAGAGAGAAACACAGTAAGAGAGAAATACACACACAAAGAGAACACACACACACACACACACTCACAAAGAGAGAAGCACACACGCACACAAAGAGAAACACACACACAAAGAGAGAAACACACACACTCACATCAGAGAAGCACACACACTCACAAAGAGAGAAGCACACACGCACACAGAGAGAAACACACACACACACAAAGAGAGAAACACACACACTCACAAACAGAGAAGCACACACACTCACAAAGAGAGAAGCACACACACTCACAAAGAGAAACACACACACACAAAGTCAGAAACACACACACAAACAGAGAAGCACACACACTCACAAAGAGAGAAGCACACACGCACACAAAGAGAAGCACACACACTCACAAAGAGAGAAGCACACACGCACACAAAGAGAAACACACACACACAAAGAGAGAAGCACACACACACACTCACAAACAGAGAAGCACACACGCACACAAAGAGAAGCACACACGCACACAAAGAGAAACACACACGCACACAAAGAGAAGCACACACACACACACAAAGAGAAACACACACGCACACAAAGAGAAACACACACGCACACAAAGAGAAACACACACGCACACAAAGAGAAGCACACACACACACAAAGAGAAACACACACGCACACAAAGAGAAGCACACACGCACACAAAGAGAAGCACACACACACACAAAGAGAAACACACACGCACACAAAGAGAAGCACACACGCACACAAAGACAAGCACACACACACACACACACACAAAGAGAAACACACACGCACACAAAGAGAAGCACACACACACACACAAAGACAGAAACACACACACAAAGAGAAACACACACACTCACAAACAGAGAAGCACACACACTCACAAAGAGAGAAGCACACACACTCACAAAGAGAAACACACACACACAAAGAGAGAAACACACACACAAACAGAGAAGCACACACACTCACAAAGAGAGAAGCACACACGCACACAAAGAGAAACACACACACACAAAGAGAGAAGCATACACACTCACAAACAGAGAAGCACACACACTCACAAACAGAGAAGCACACACACTCACAAAGAGAGAAGCACACACGCACACAAAGAGAAACACACACACACACAAAGAGAAGCACACACGCACACAAAGAGAAGCACACACACACACAAAGAGAAACACACACGCACACAAAGAGAAGCACACACACACACAAAGAGAAACACACACGCACACAAAGAGAAGCACACACACACACAAAGAGAAACACACACGCACACAAAGAGAAGCACACACGCACTCAAAGAGAAACAACCACACTCACAAACAGAGAAGTACACACGCACACACAAAGAGAGAAGCACACACACACACACACAAAGAGGGAAACACACACACACACACGTCAATATCTTTTCCCAAAGGTAGGGGAGTCTAAAACTATTTCTCTCCCTGTGAGATACGTAGTCACTAATTACTGAATCCAGGCAAAATCACATCCCATTCTTATCCCGGGATCTGCAATGGGATTTTACACTGAAATCCTCGGATATCAGGACTAGGGGATTTTCACAGTAACTTCATTGCTGTGTTAATGTCAGCCTGTTTGTGACACTTGCAAATAAAGTTAAAGTTAACACTCCTGCACTTTCCCACCCGCACTCACTCACTCTTGTACACTTACTCACTCTTGTACACTTACTCAGTCGTACACACATTACACACTCTGTCTCTCTCACACACACACTCTCTCTCACACACTCTCTCACACACACACTCTCTCTCACACACACGCTCTCTCACACACACACTCTCTCTCACACACACGCTCTCTCACACACACGCTCTCTCTCACACACACGCTCTCTCTCACACACACGCTCTCTCTCACACACACTCTCTCTCACACACACGCTCTCTCTCACACACACGCTCTCTCTCACACACACGCTCTCTCTCACGCACGCTCTCTCTCACGCACACTCTCTAACACACACACTCTCTCTCTCACACACTCTCTCTCACACACTCTCTCACACACTCTCTCTCACACACTCTCTCTAACACACACACTCTCTCTCTCACACATACTCTCACACACACTCTCACACACACACTCTCTCTCTCACACACACACTCCCTCTCTCACACACACTCTCTCACACACACTCTCTCTCACACACACTCTCACACACACACTCTCTCTCACACACACTCTCTCTCTCTCACACACACTCCCTCTCTCACACACACTCTCACACACACACTCTCTCTCACACTCTCTCTCACACTCTCTCTCACACACACTCTCTCTCTCTCACACACACTCCCTCTCTCACACACACTCCCTCTCTCACACACACTCCCTCTCTCACACACACTCTCTCTCTCACACACACTCTCACACACACTCTCTCTCACACACACACTCTCTCTCACACACCCTCTCTCACACACACTCTCTTTCACACACACACTCTCTAACACACACACTCTCTCTCACACACACACTCTCACACACACACTCTCTCTCACACACATCTCTCTCTCTCACACACACTCCCTCTCTCACACACACTCTCTCTCTCACACACACTCTCTCTCTCTCACACACACTCCCTCTCTCACACACACTCTCTTTCACACACACTCTCTCTCACACACACTCTCTAACACACACACTCTCTCTCACACACACTCCCTCTCTCACACACACTCTCTCTCACACACATTCTCTCTCTCACACACACACCCTCTCTCACACACACTCTCTCACACACACTCTCTCTCTCACACACACACTCTCTCTCACACACACACCCTCTCTCACACACACCCTCTCTCACACACTCTCTCTCTCACACACACTCTCTCTCACACACACACTCTCTCTCACACACACTCTCTCTCACACACACTCTCTCTCTCACACACACACTCTCTCTCACACACACTCCCTCTCTCACACACACCCTCTCTCACACACACTCTCTTTCACACACTCTCACACACACACTCTCTCTCACACACACTCTCTCTCTCTCACACACACTCCCTCTCTCACACACTCCCTCTCTCACACACACCCTCTCTCACACACACTCTCTCTCACACACTCTCTCATACACTCTCTCTCTCACACACACTCTCTCTCACACACTGTCTCTCTCACACACACTCTCTCTCACACACACTCTGTCTCTCTCACACACACTCCGTCTCTCACACACACCCTCTCTCACACACACTCTCTCTCACACACTCTCTCTCTCACACACACTCTCTCTCACACACTGTCTCTCTCACACACACTCTCTCTCACACACACTCTCACACACTCTCTCTCACACACACTCTCACACACTCTCTCTCACACACACTCTCTCTCACACACACTCTCTCTCACACACACACACTCTCTCACACGACCTCCCTCATACACACTCTCTCACACACGCACTCTCTTTCTCACACACTCTCTCTGACACACATACACACTCTCTCTCTCTCACACACACACACTCACACACACACACACACACACACACACACACTCTCTCTCTCTCTCTCTCTCTCGCTCTCCCTCTCTGTCTGTGTGCGTCTCTCTCTCTCTCTCTCTCATAGAACAATACAGCACAGTACAGGCCCTTCGGCCCTCAGTGTTGTGCTGAGCTATGTCCAATCCCAAGATCAGGGTCATTTATAAAGATGACAAACAGCAGTTCTCCAAAACAGATCCCTGAGGTACACCACTAGTAACTGAACTCCAGGTTGAATATTTCCTATCAACCATCACCCTCTGTCTTCTATCAGCGAGCCAATTCCTGATCCAAACTGCTAAATCACCCTCAATCCCATGTATCCGTATTTTCTACACTATCTTACCATGGGGAACCTTATCAAACACTCTCTCTATATATCTGTCTCTCTCTCTATCTGTCTGTCTGTCTGTCTCTCTATTTCTGTCTCTCTCTGTATTTCTGTGTGTGTCTCTCTGTCTCTCTCTCTGCACCTGTCTCTCTCTTTGTGTCTGTCTCTCTCTTTCGGTATCTGCATCTCTCTCTCTCCCTATCTGTATGTGTGTGTGTCTCTCTCTGCATCTGTGTGTCTCTCTCTGCACCTGTCTCTCTCTGTATATCTGGATCTCTCTCTCCCTCTCTCTGTGTCTGTCCATATCTCTGTGTCTGTCTCTTTCTTTCTCTATTGTGTTTTTCTCTCTGTCTCTCTATCTGTATCTCTCTCCCTGCATCTGTGTGTGTCTCTCTCTCTGTATCTGTATGTCTCACTCTGTATCTGTGCATGTATCTCTCTCTCTCTACCTGTATCTATATTTGCCTCTCTCTATTGTGATTCTCATTCTCTCTATCTGTATCTCTCTCTGTGTATCTGTGTGTCTCTCTTTCTCTTTGTATCTGTGTGTGTATCTCTCTCTCTGTTTGTGTCTCTTTCTCTTTGTCTGTGTGTGTGTCTCTCTCTCTCTATGTGTGTCTCTCTCTATCTTTGTGTGTGTCTCTCTCTCTCTAACAGTGTGTGTCTCTTTCTGTATCTCTGTCTGTCTCACTGTATCTGTGTGTGTGTCTCCCTTTCTCTTTCTATCCATCTGTGTCTTTCTCTATCTGAGTTTTTCTCTCCCTCTCTGTCTCTCTCTGTATCTGTATGTGTGTCCCTCTCTCTATGTCTTTCTCACTCCCTGTCTCTCTCTATGTCTCTCCCTGTGTGTGTGTGTGTGTGTGTGTGTTTCTCTCTTTGTGTGTGCGTGTGTTTCTCTTTGTGAGTGTGTGTTTCTGTGTTTGTGTGTGTTTCTCTCTTTGTGTGTGTGTGTTTCTGTGTGTGTGTGTTGCTCTGTGCGTGTTTCTCGCTCTGTGCGTGTGTTTCTCGCTTTGTGTGTGTGTGTTTCTGTGTGTGTGTGTGTGTTGCTCTGTGCGTGTTTCTCGCTCTGTGCGTGTGTGTTTCTCGCTCTGTGCGTGTGTGTGTTTCTCGCTTTGTGTGTGTGTGTTTCTCGCTTTGTGTGTGTGTGTGTTTCTGTTTCTCCTTTTGTGTTTGTATGCTTTTCTCTTTGTGTGTGTGTTTTTCTCTCTTTGTGTGTGTGTTTCTCTCTTTGTGTCTGTGTGTTCTTCTGTGTGTGTGTGTGTGTGTGTGTGTTTCTTTCTTTGTGTGAGTGTGTTTTTCTCTTTGTGTGTGTGTGTGTTTCTCTCTTTCTGTGTGTGTGTGTGTGTGTGTGTGTTCCTCTTTTTGTGTTTGTGTGTTTTTCTCTTTGGGTGTGTGTGTGTTTCTCTCTTTGTGTGTGTGTGTGTGTGTGTTCCTCTTTTTGTGTTTGTGTGTTTTTCTCTTTGGGTGTGTGTGTGTTTCTCGTTTTGTGTGTGTGTGTGTGTTTTTCCCACTTTGTGTTTGTGCGTGTGTTTCTCACTTTGTGTGTGTGTGTGGTTCTCTTTTTGAGTTTGTATGTTTTTCTCTTTGTGTGTGTGTTTTTCTCTCTTTGTGTGTGTGTTTCTCTCTTTGTGTCTGTGTGTTCTTCTCTGTGTGTGTGTGTGTTTCTCTCTTTGTGTCTGTGTGTTTTTCTCTTTGTGTGTGTTTTTCTCTTTGTGTGTGTGTGTGTGTTTCTCTCTTTGTGTGTGTGTGTTTTCCTCTTTGTGTGTGTTTTTCTCTTTGTGTGTGTGTGTGTTTCTCTCTTTGTGTGTGTGTGTGTTTCTCTGTGTGTGTGTGTGTTTCTCTCTTTCTGTGTGTGTTTTTCTCTTTGTGTGTGTGTGTGCTTCTCTCTTTGTGTGTGTGTGTGTGTTCCTCTTTTTGTGTTTGTGTGTTTTTCTCTTTGTGTGTGTGTGTGATTCTCTCTTCATGTATGTGTGTGTGTTTCTCTCTTTGTGTGTGTGTTTTTATGTGCTTGTGTATTTCTCTCTTTGTGTATCTCTGTTTCCCTCTTTGTGTGTATGTGCTCCTCTGTGTGTTTGTGTGTGTGTGTTTTTCGCTTTGTGTGTGTGTTTCTCTCTTTGTGTGTGTGTTTTTATGTGCTTGTGTATTTCTCTCTTTGTGTATCTCTGTTTCCCTCTTTGTGTGTATGTGCTCCTCTGTGTGTTTGTGTGTGTGTGTTTTTCGCTTTGTGTGTGTGTTTCTCTCTTTGTGTGTGTGTTTTTATGTGCTTGTGTATTTCTCTCTTTGTGTATCTCTGTTTCCCTCTTTGTGTGTATGTGCTCCTCTGTGTGTTTGTGTGTGTGTGTTTTTCGCTTTGTGTGTGTGTTTCTCTCTTTGTGTGTGTGTTTTTTTTCTCTCTTTATGTGCTTGTGAGTTTCTCTCTTTGTGTATCTGTGTTTTTCTCTTTGTGTGTGTGTGTTTCTTCCTCTTTGTGTGTCAGTGTTTCTGCGGGTGTGTGAGTGTGTTCCTCTTTGTGTGTGTGTTTTTCTCTCTTTGTGTGTATGAGTTTCTGTGTGGGTCTATGGGTGTGTTTCTCATCTGTGTGTGTGTGTGCGTTTGTTTCTCTGTGTGTGTATGTTCCTCTGTGTGTGCGTGTGTTTCTCATTGTGTGTGTGCGTTTCCCACGTTGTGTGTGTGTCTTTCTATCTTTGTGTGTGTGTGTGTTTCTCTCTTTGTGCATGTGTGTTTCTGTTTGTGTGTGTGTGTTTCTCTGTGTGTGTGTTTTTCTCTCTTTCTGTGTGTTTGTGTTTTTTTTCTCTTTATGTGTGTGTTTCTTTGTGTTTCTGTGTATGTGTGTCTGTGTGTGTGTGTGTGTTTCTCTCTTTTTGTGTGTTTGTGTTTTTTTCTCTTTGTGTGTGTGTGTTTCTATCTTTGTGCATCTGTGTTTCTCTGTGTGTGTGTTTCTCTCTTTGTTTGTGTGTGTGTGTGTTTCTGTGTGTGAGTGTTTCTGTGTGTGTGTGTGTTTTTCTCTCTTTGTGTGTATGAGTTTCTGTGTGGGTCTGTGGGTGTGTTTCTCATCTGTGTGTGTGTGCATTTGTTTCTCTGTGTGTGCATGTTTCTCTGTGTGTGCGTGTGTTTCTCACTGTGTGTGTGCGTTTCCCACTTTGTGTGTGTGTGTGTTTCTCTCTTTGTGCATCTGTGTTTCTCTGTGTGTGTGTTTCTGTGTGTGGGTGTTTCTGTGTGTGTGTGTTTTTTTGTTTGTGTGTGTGTGTTTCTGTGTGTGTGTTTTTTTGTTTGTGTGTGTTTGTGTTTTTTTGTTTGTGTGTGTCTGCGTGTGTGCGTGTTTCTCTGTGTGTGTGTGTTTCTCTGTGTGTGTGTTTCTGTGTGTGTGCGTGTGTGTGTGTTTCTGTGTGTCTGTGTGTCTGTGTGTGTTTCTCTGTGTGTGTGTTTCTGTGTGTGCGTGTGTGTGTGTTTCTCTGTGTGTGTGTGTTTCTATCTTTGTGTGTGTGTGTGCTGCTCTCTTTGTGTGTATGTGTGATTCTCTCTTTGTGTGTGTGTCTGTGTGTGTATGTGAGTGTGTCTCTCTCTGTCTCTCATTCTGCTTCTCTCTCTCTGTGTCTCTGTATCTGTGTGTGTGTGTCTCTCTCTGTATCTGTGTGCGTGTCTCTCTCTCTGTATCTATGTGTGTGTGTCTCTCTCTCTCTGCGTCTCTGTGTATGTCTCTCCGTATCTGTGTGTGTCTCTCTCTCTCTGTGTCTCTGTGTGTGTCTCACCGTATCTGTGTGTGTCTCTCTCTGTATCTGTGTCTGTCTCTCTCTATGTATCTGTGTGTCTCTCACTCTTATCTGTATGTCTCCATCTCTCTGCATCTGTGTGTGTCTCTCTCTTTCTCTCTGTCTCTCTCTTTCTCTCTCTCTCTCTCTCTCTCTCTCTCCCTGTCTGTCTGTCTGTCTCTCTCTCTGTCACCCTCTCTCTGTCTGTCTATGTGTGACACTCTCTCTCTGCATCTCTCTCTCTCTTTCACTCTCTGTGTCTCACTCTGTCTCTTTCTCTCTCTCTGGGTGGGTATCTCTCTGCCTCTGGGTGTGTGTGCCTCTCTCTCCCTCTCTGTTTATCTGTTTCTCTCTCTGTATCTGCGTCTCTCTATCTGTCTGTCCCTCTCTCTCTATCTGTGTCTCTCTGTATCTGTGTCTCCCCCTTTCACTCTGTATCTGTGTGTGTGTCTCTCTCTCTGTATCTGTCTCACTCTCAGCATCTCTGTCTCTCTCTCTCTCTGTGTCTGTGTGTCTCTTTCTGTGTGTGTGTCTCTCTCTGTATCTGTGTGTGTCTCTCTCTGTATCTGTGTGTGTCTCTCTCTTTCTCTCTCTCTCTCTCTCTCTCCCTGTCTCTCTCTCTCTCTCTCTCTGTCTCCCTCTCTCTGTCTCTCTATGTGTGACACTCTCTCTGCATCTCTCTCTTTCACTCTCTGTGTCTCACTCTGTCTCTTTCTCTCTCTCTGGGTGGGTATCTCTCTGTCTCTGGGTGTGTGTGCCTCTCTCTCTCTCTCTGTTTATCTGTTTCTCTCTCTGTATCTGCGTCTCTCTATCTGTGTCTCTCTCTCTCTATCTGTGTCTCTCTGTCTGTAACTGTGTCTCTCTGTATCTGTCTCACTCAGCATCTCTGTCTGACTCTCTCTGTGTCTGTGTGTGTCTCTTTCTGTGTGTATCTCTCTCTCCCTGTATCTGTGTGCGTGTCTCTCTCTGTATCTGTGTGTGTCTCTCTCCCTCTGTATCTGTGTGTGTGTCTCACTCTGTATCTGTGTGTGTCCCTCTCCGTCTCTGTCTGTCTGTCTTTCTCTGTATCTGTATTGTCTCTCTCTCTCTCTATATCTGTCTGTCTGTCTCTCTGTCAGTGTCTGTGTCTCTCTCACACTCTGTTGTGTGTCTCTCTCTGTCTCTGTGTGTGTGTCTCTCTCTCTTTGTCACTCTGTCTCTCTGTATCTGTGTGTTTCTTTATATATGTGTCCCTCACTGTATTTTTCTCTGTATCTGTTTGTCTCTGTCTCTGTATCGCTGTGTCTCTGTATCGGTGTGTCCCTCTCTGTATTTCTCTCTGTGTCTCTCTGTTTCCACGTCTGTGTGTCTGTCACTGTATTTCTCCCTGTGTTTCTCTCTTTCTGTCTGTATATGTGTGTCACTCTGTATCTGTGTGTCTCTCTTTGTATTTCTCTCTGTGTCTCTCTGTTTCCACGTCTGTGTGTCTGTCACTGTATTTCTCCCTGTGCTTCTCTCTTTCTGTCTGTATATGTGTGTCACTCTGTATCTGTGTGTCTCTCTCTGTATCTTTGTGTCTCTCTGTGTCTCTCTCTCTGTATCTGTGTGTCTCTGTATTCCGAAATTGCCCCTTAAGTGTCCCAAGTTGTGAAGATTGGGGGGATTGGCCATGCTAAATTGCCCCAGAGATGGAGAGACAGGGACACAGGGGAGCCCGAAACACTACAGAAACAGGAGAAAGGTTTGAAAATGGAGGAATGTTTCTTATCCATCTATAAAAATAACCCACTCTGACAGCAGTTCCATTTCACACTCTCTGCTCAGTCCTGTGTTGGGGGGGGTTTAGTGTGGGATCAGTGTTTGCTTTTCCCAAACCGCAGTGAGATTCTCAACAAGGGCAAGAGGTTTCAGTGCTTAAAAATGTAAAGATTACAAAACCAAAGCAGACAGAGAGTGATGAGACTTCACACCTTCAATGTAGTGATTCCCCCAATCTTTCCTTTTGTATATTGCTTCCTTCCCCTGTCTGAAGTATTGGAGACGTAGACATTACTGAAACAATTCAATCTCTCGGGACAATCACAGCTTCTGGAAACAAATTAACATTTTAATCACCCAAAAAGCTGAATCTCCATTCAAACATCTCCCTCCCCATATCCTTGTAAATGTAAAGAGAACTCCCATTTCCCCAAAGCAGGAAGATATGACATGGAATCACCTGAACCTCTCTATCAAAGATAGAAAGTTTCTTTTCTATAAAGTTTATTTATTAGTGTCACAAGTAGGTTCACATTAACACTGAAATAAAGTTACTGTGAAAATCCCCTAGTCCCCACACTCCGGCGCCTGTTCGGGTTACACTGAGGGAGAATTTAGCAGGGTCAATACACCCTAACCAGCACGTCTTTCAGATTGTGGGAGGAAACCGGAGCACCCGGAGGAAACCCACCCAGACACGGGGAGAACATACAGACTCCGCACAGACAGTGACCCAAGCTGGGAATCGAACCCGGGTCCCTGGAGCTGTGTACACAAGAACATAAGAAATAGGAGCAGGAGTAGGCCATCTAGCCCTTCGCACACTCACTCACACACACACACTCGCACAGAGAAACACACACAAAGGGAGAAACACAGCCACACAAAGGGAGAAACGCATGCACACACACACACAAAGACAGAAACACACACAGACCAACACACACACACACAGAAATACACACAGTCACAAAGAGAGAAACACACACACACGAGAGCAACACACAAAAAGAGAAACACACACACACACAAAGAGAGAAACACACACACATACACAAAGAGAGAAACACGCGCACACACAAAGAGAGAAACACAAACAGAAAGAAACACACGCTCAAAGAAATACATGCACACAAAGAGAGAAAAACACACTCATACAAAGAGAGAAACACAGTAAGAGAGAAATACACACACAAAGAGAACACACACACACACACACACAAAGAGAGAAGCACACACGCACACAAAGAGAAACACACACACACAAAGAGAGAAACACACACACTCACAAACAGAGAAGCACACACACTCACAAAGAGAAACACACACACACAAAGAGAGAAGCACACACGCACACAAAGAGAAGCACACACACACACAAAGAGAAACACACACGCACACAAACAGAAGCACACACGCAAACAAAGAGAAGCACACACACACACACACACACAAAGAGAAACACACACACACACAAAGAGAAACACACACGCACACAAACAGAAGCACACACGCAAACAAAGAGAAGCACACACACACACACACACACACACACAAAGAGAAACACACACGCACACAAAGAGAAGCACACACACACACAAAGAGAAGCACACACGCACACAAAGACAGAAACACACACACAAAGAGAAACACACACACTCACAAACAGAGAAGCACACACACTCACAAAGAGAGAAGCACACACGCACACAAAGAGAAACACACACACACAAAGAGAGAAACACACACACTCACAAACAGAGAAGCACACACACTCACAAAGAGAGAAGCACACACGCACACAAAGAGAAACACACACACACAAAGAGAGAAGCACACACACTCACAAACAGAGAAGCACACACACTCACAAAGAGAGAAGCACACACGCACACAAAGAGAAACACACACACACAAAGAGAAGCACACACACACACAAAGAGAAACACACACGCACACAAAGAGAAGCACACACACACACAAAGAGAGAAGCACACACGCACACAAAGAGAAACACACACTCACAAACAGAGAAGCACACACACTCACAAAGAGAGAAGCACACACACTCACAAAGAGAGAAGCACACACTCACAAACAGAGAAGCACACACACTCACAAAGAGAGAAGCACACACGCACACAAAGAGAAACACACACACACAAAGAGAGAAGCACACACACTCACAAACAGAGAAGCACACACACTCACAAAGAGAGAAGCACACACGCACACAAAGAGAAACACACACACACAAAGAGAAGCACACACACACACAAAGAGAAACACACACGCACACAAAGAGAAGCACACACACACACAAAGAGAGAAGCACACACGCACACAAAGAGAAACACACACTCACAAACAGAGAAGCACACACACTCACAAAGAGAGAAGCACACACACTCACAAAGAGAGAAGCACACACACTCACAAAGAGAAGCACACACGCACACAAAGAGAAGCACACACGCACACAAAGAGAAACACACACGCACACAAAGAGAAGCACACACGCACACAAAGAGAAACACACACGCACACAAAGAGAAGCACACACACACACAAAGAGAGAAACACACACACAAAGAGAAGCACACACACACACAAAGAGAGAAACACGCACACAAAGAGAAGCACACACACACAAAGAGAAGCACACACACACACACAAAGAGAAGCACACACGCACACAAAGAGAGAAACACACACACAAAGAGAAACACACACGCACACAAAGAGAAGCACACACGCACACAAAGAGAAGCACACACACACACAAAGAGAAACACACACGCACACAAAGAGAGAAACACACACACAAAGAGAAGCACACACGCACTCAAAGAGAAACACACACGCACACAAAGAGAGAAACACACACACAAAGAGAAGCACACACACACACACAAAGAGAAGCACACACACACACACACAAAGAGAAGCACACACGCACTCAAAGAGAAACAACCACACTCACAAACAGAGAAGCACACACACACACAAAGAGAAGCACACACGCACACAAAGAGAGAAACACGCACACAAAGAGAAGCACACACGCACACAAAGAGAAGCACACACGCACACAAAGAGAAACACACACGCACACAAAGAGAGAAACACACACACAAAGAGAAGCACACACGCACTCAAAGAGAAACACACACGCACACAAAGAGAGAAACACACACACAAAGAGAAGCACACACACACACACAAAGAGAAGCACACACACACACACACAAAGAGAAGCACACACGCACTCAAAGAGAAACAACCACACTCACAAACAGAGAAGTACACACGCACACACAAAGAGAGAAGCACACACACACACACACACACACACACAAAGAGGGAAACACACACACACACACACGTCAATATCTTTTCCCAAAGGTAGGGGAGTCTAAAACTATTTCTCTCCCTGTGAGATATGTAGTCACTAATTACTGAATCCAGGCAAAATCACATCCCATTCTTATCCCGGGATCTGCAATGGGATTTTACACTGAAATCCTCGGATATCAGGACTAGGGGATTTTCACAGTAACTTCATTGCTGTGTTAATGTCAGCCTGTTTGTGACACTTGCAAATAAAGTTAAAGTTAACACTCCTGCACTTTCCCACCCGCACTCACTCACTCTTGTACACTTACTCACTCTTGTACACTTACTCAGTCTTACACACATTACACACTCTGTCTCTCTCACACACACACTCTCTCTCACACACTCTCTCACACACACACTCTCTCTCACACACACGCTCTCTCTCACACACACGCTCTCTCTCACACACACACTCTCTCACACACACTCTCTCTCTCACACACACACTCTCTCACACACACGCTCTCTCCACACTCTCTATCTCTCTCTCAAACACACTCTCTCTCGCACACACTTTATCCCTTGCACACACACTCTCTCGCACACATATTGTCTCTCACACACAGACTCTTGATACACACACACACTCTCACACACACTCCCACTCACACACACTCACACACACTCTCTCACATATTCTCTCTCACACACACTCACACGCTCTCTCACTCTCTCTCTCTCTCACACACACTCTCTTCACCCACACACACTCTCACACACGCACTCTCTTTCTCACACACACTCTTTCTCACACAGTCTCTCTCTCACCCACACACACACACACACACATTAGCTCACACTGTCACACACACACTCTCTCCTGCACACACTCTCTCCTGCACACACTCTCTCCTGCACACACTCTCTCCTGCACACACTCTCTCCTGCACACACTCTCTCCTGCACACACTCTCTCCTGCGCGCACTCTCTCCTGCGCGCACTCCCTCCTGCGCGCACTCCCTCCTGCGCGCACTCTCTCCTGCACGCACTCTCTCCTGCGCGCACTCTCTCCTGCGCACACTCTCTCCTGCACACACTCTCTCCTGCACACACTCTCTCCTGCACACACTCTCTCTCGCGCACTCTCTCTTGCACGCACACTCTCTAGCACACATACGCACTCCTTCTCACACACTCCCTCACATGTGCTCTCTCTCTCACACACACACTTTCTCTCACACACACACAAATGTGCACTCTCTCAAACACATTCTCACTCACACAAGCACTCTTCCACAAACTCTAACATACACACACACACTCTCTCACACACACATTCTCTCTCACACACACATTCTCTCTCACACACACTCTCTCTCACACATACACTCTCTAACACACACAGTCTCTAACACACACACTCTCTCTCACACGCATACTCTCTCTCACACACACACTCTCTCTCTCACACACACTCTCTCTCTCACACACACTCTCTCTCTCACACACACACCCTCTCTCACACACAACCTCTCTCACACACAACCTCTCTCACACACACTCTCTCTCACACACACTCTCTCTCACACACTCTCTCTCTCACACGCACGCTCTCTCTCACACGCACGCTCTCTCTCACACGCACGCTCTCTCTCACGCACGCTCTCTAACACACACACTCTCTCTCACACACTCTCTCTCACACACTCTCTCTCTCACACGCACGCTCTCTCTCACACGCACGCTCTCTCTCACACACACTCTCTCTCACACACTCTCTCTCTCACACGCACGCTCTCTCTCACACACACACTCTCTCTCACACACACTCTCACACACATCTCTCTCACACACACTCTCTCTCACACACACACTCTCTCTCACACACACACTCTCTCTCACACACACTCTCACACACATCTCTCTCACACACACTCTCTCACACACACACTCTCTCTCACACACACTCTCTCTCACACACTCTCTCTCTCACACGCACGCTCTCTCTCACACTCTCTCACACACTCTCTCTCTCACACGCACGCTCTCTCTCACACGCACGCTCTCTAACACACACACTCTCTCTCACACACTCTCTCTCACACACTCTCTCTCTCACACGCACGCTCTCTCTCACACGCACGCTCTCTCTCACACGCACGCTCTCTCTCACACACACACTCTCTCTCACACTCTCTCTCTCACACACACGCTCTCTCTCACACACACGCTCTCTCTCACACGCACGATCTCTCTCACGCACGCTCTCTCTCACGCACGCTCTCTCTCACGCACACTCTCTCTCACGCACACTCTCTCACACACACACTCTCACACACACACACTCTCACACACACACTCTCTCACACACACTCTCTCTCACACACTCTCTCTCTCTCACACACACTCTCTCTCTCACACACTCTCTCACACACACACACTCTCTCACACGACCTCCCTCATACACACTCTCTCACACACGCACTCTCTTTCTCACACACTCTCTCTGACACACATACACACTCTCTCTCTCTCTCACACACACACACACACTCTCTCTCTCCCTCTCCCTCTCTGTCTGTGTGCGTCTCTCTCTCTCTCTCTCATAGAACATTACAGCACAGTACAGGCCCTTCGGCCCTCAGTGTTGTGCTGAGCTATGTCCAATCCCAAGATCAGGGTCATTTATAAAGATGACAAACAGCAGTGTCCCCAAAGCAGATCCCTGAGGTACACCACTAGTAACTGAACTCCAGGTTGAATATTTCCTATCAACCATCACCCTCTGTCTTCTATCAGCGAGCCAATTCCTGATCCAAACTGCTAAATCACCCTCAATCCCATGTATCCGTATTTTCTACACTATCTTACCATGGGGAACCTTATCAAACACTCTCTCTATATATCTGTCTCTCTCTATCTGTCTGTCTGTCTGTCTCTCTATTTCTGTCTCTCTCTATTTCTGTGTGTGTCTCTCTGTCTCTCTCTCTGCACCTGTCTCTCTCTTTGTGTCTGTCTCTCTCTTTCTGTATCTGCATCTCTCTCTCTCCCTATCTGTATGTGTGTGTGTCTCTCTCTGCATCTGTGTGTCTCTCTCTGCACCTGTCTCTCTCTGTATATCTGTATCTCTCTCTCCCTCTCTCTGTGTCTGTCCGTATCTCTGTGTCTGTCTCTTTCTTTCTCTATTGTGTTTTTCTCTCTGTCTCTCTATCTGTATCTCTCTCCCTGCATCTGTGTGTGTCTCTCTCTCTGTATCTGTATGTCTCACTCTGTATCTGTGCATGTATCTCTCTCTCTGTCTACCTGTATCTATATTTGCCTCTCTCTATTGTGATTCTCATTCTCTCTATCTGTATCTCTCTCTGTGTATCTGTGTGTCTCTCTTTCTCTTTGTATCTGTGTGTGTATCTCTCTCTCTCTGTTTGTGTCTCTTTCTCTTTGTCTGTGTGTGTGTCTCTCTCTCTCTCTATGTGTGTCTCTCTCTATCTTTGTGTGTGTCTCTCTCTCTCTAACAGTATGTGTCTCTTTCTGTATCTCTGTCTGTCTCACTGTATCTGTGTGTGTCTCCCTTTCTCTTTCTATCCATCTGTGTCTTTCTCTATCTGAGTTTTTCTCTCCCTCTCTGTCTCTCTCTGTATCTGTATGTCTCACTCTGTATCTGTATGTGTGTCCCTCTCTCTATGTCTTTCTCACTCCCTGTCTCTCTCTATGTCTCTCCCTGCATTTCTCTCCATCTGTCTATCTATCTCTATCTCTCTCTTTGTGTGTGTCTCTCTCTGTCTATGTCTCTCTCACACTCTGTTGTGTGTCTCTCTCTGTCTCTGTGTGTGTGTCTCTCTCTCTTTGTCACTCTGTCTCTCTGTATCTGTGTGTTTCTTTATATATGTGTCCCTCACTGTATTTTTCTCTGTATCTGTTTGTCTCTGTCTCTGTATCGCTGTGTCTCTGTATCGGTGTGTCCCTCTCTGTATTTCTCTCTGTGTCTCTCTGTTTCCACGTCTGTGTGTCTGTCACTGTATTTCTCCCTGTGCTTCTCTCTTTCTGTCTGTATATGTGTGTCACTCTGTATCTGTGTGTCTCTCTCTCTGTATCTTTGTGTCTCTCTCTCTGTATCTGTGTGTCTCTGTATTCCGAAATAGCCCCTTAAGTGTCCCAAGTTGTGAAGATTGGGGGGATTGGCCAAGCTAAATTGCCCCAGAGATGGAGAGACAGGGACACAGGGGAGCCCGAAACACTACAGAAACAGGAGAAAGGTTTGAAAATGGAGGAATGTTTCTTATCCATCTATAAAAATAACCCACTCTGACAGCAGTTCCATTTCACACTCTCTGCTCAGTCGTGTGTTGGGGTGGGTTTAGTGTGGGATCAGTGTTTGCTTTTCTCAAACCGCAGTGAGATTCCCAACAAGGGCAAGAGGTTTCAGTGTTTAAAAATGTAAAGATTACAAAACCAAAGCAGACAGAGAGTGATGAGACCTCACACCTTCAATGTAGTGATTCCCCCAATCTTTCCTTTTGTATATTGCTTCCTTCCTCTGTCTGAAGCATTGGAGACGTAGACATTACTGAAACAATTCAATCTCTCGGGACAATCACAGCTTCTGGAAACAAATTAACATTTCAATCACCCAAAAAGCTGAATCTCTATTCAAACATCTCCCTCCCCATATCCTTGTAAATGTAAAGAGAACTCCCATTTCCCCAAAGCAGGAAGATATGAAATGGAATCACCTGAACCTCTCTATCAAAGATAGAAAGTTTCTTTTCTATAAAGTTTATTTATTAGTGTCACAAGTAGGTTCACATTAACACTGGAATAAAGTTACTGTGAAAATCCCCTAGTCCCCACACTCCGGCGCCTGTTCGGGTTACACTGAGGGAGAATTTAGCAGGGTCAATACACCCTAACCAGCACGTCTTTCAGATTGTGGGAGGAAACCGGAGCACCCGGAGGAAACCCACCCAGACACGGGGAGAACATACAGACAGTGACCCAAGCTGGGAATCGAACCCGGGTCCCTGGAGCTGTGTACACAAGAACATAAGAAATAGGAGCAGGAGTAGGCCATCTAGCCCTTTGCGCGCGCACACACACACACACACAGACACACACACACACACAAAGAGAAAGAAACACACACAAAGGGAGAAACACAGACACACAAAGGGAGAAACGCATGCACACACACACACAGAAAGACAGAAACACACACAGACCAACACACACACACAGAAATACACACAGTCACAAAGAGAGAAACACACACACACGAGAGCAACACACAAAAAGAGAAACACACACAAGGAGAGAAACACTCACACACACAAAGAGAGAAACACACACACACACAAAGAGAGATACACACACACAGAAAGAAACACACGCTCAAAGAAATACATGCACACAAAGAGAGAAAAACACACTCATACAAAGAGAGAAACACAGTAAGAGAGAAATACACACACAAAGAGAACACACACACACAAACAGAGAAGCACACACGCACACAAAGAGAAACACACACACACAAAGAGAGAAGCACACACACTCACAAACAGAGAAGCACACACACTCACAAAGAGAGAAGCACACATGCACACAAAGAGAAGCACACACGCACACAAAGAGAAGCACACACGCACACAAAGAGAAACACACACGCACACAAAGAGAAACACACACGCACACAAAGAGAAACACACACACTCACAAAGAGAGAAGCACACACGCACACAAAGAGAAACACACACACACAAAGAGAGAAGCACACACACTCACAAACAGAGAAGCACACACACTCACAAAGAGAGAAGCACACATGCACACAAAGAGAAGCACACACGCACACAAAGAGAAGCACACACGCACACAAAGAGAAACACACACGCACACAAAGAGAAACACACACCCTCTCTCACACACACTCTCTCTCACACACACTCTCTCTCACACACGCACTCTCTCTCTCTCACACACACTCTCTCTCTCACACACTCTCTCACACATGCACTCTCTTTCTCACGCACACACACTCTCTCACGCACACACACTCTCTCACGCAAACACACTCTCATGCACACACACACACACTCTCTCTCTCTCGCACACACACACAGACACACACTCTCTCACACTCTCTCTCCCTCCCTCTCTGTGTACGTCTCGCTCTCTCTCTCATAGAAGATAGAACAATACAGCACAGTACAGGCCCTTCAGCCCTCAGTGTTGTGCTGAGCTATGTCCAATCCCAAGATCAGGGTCATAAGAAATAGGAGCAGGAGTAGGCCATCTAGCCCTTTCCGCGCGCACACACACACACACACACACACACACACACACACACACACACACACACAAAGAGAAAGAAACACACACAAAGGGAGAAACACAGACACACAAAGGGAGAAACGCATGCACACACACACACAAAGACAGAAACACACACAGACCAACACACACACACACAGAAATACACACAGTCACAAAGAGAGAAACACACACACACGAGAGCAACACACAAAAAGAGAAACACACACAAGGAGAGAAACACTCACACGCACAAAGAGAGAAACACACACACACACAAAGAGAGAAACACGCGCACACATAAAGAGAGAAACACACACAGAAAGAAACACACGCTCAAAGAAATACATGCACACAAAGAGAGAAAAACACACTCATACAAAGAGAGAAACACAGTAAGAGAGAAATACACACACAAAGAGAACACACACACACAAAGAGAGAAGCACACACGCACACAAAGAGAAACACACACACACAAAGAGAGAAACACACACACTCACAAACAGAGAAGCACACACACTCACAAAGAGAGAAGCACACATGCACACAAAGAGAAGCACACACGCACACAAAGAGAAGCACACACGCACACAAAGAGAAACACACACGCACACAAAGAGAAACACACACGCACACAAAGAGAAACACACACACTCACAAAGAGAGAAGCACACACGCACACAAAGAGAAACACACACACACAAAGAGAGAAGCACACACACTCACAAACAGAGAAGCACACACACTCACAAACAGAGAAGCACACACACTCACAAACAGAGAAGCACACACGCACACAAAGAGAAACACACACGCACACAAAGAGAAGCACACACACACACAAAGAGAGAAGCACACACACTCACAAACAGAGAAGCACACACACTCACAAACAGAGAAGCACACACACTCACAAACAGAGAAGCACACACGCACACAAAGAGAAACACACACGCACACAAAGAGAAGCACACACACACAAAGAGAAGCACACACACTCACAAAGAGAAACACACACACTCACAAAGAGAAACACACGCACACAAAGAGAAGCACACACACACACAAAGAGAAACACACACACACACAAAGAGAAGCACACACACACACAAAGAGAAGCACACACACACACAAAGAGAAACACACATGCACACAAAGAGATGCACACACGCACACAAAGAGAAGCACACACACACACAAAGAGAAACACACACGCACACAAAGTGAAGCACACACGCACACAAAGAGAGAAGTACACACGCACACAAAGAGAAACACACACACACACAAAGAGAGAAACACACACACTCACAAACAGAGAAGCACACACACTCACAAAGAGAAGCACACACGCACACAAAGAGAAACACACACACACACACACACACACAAAGAGAAACACACACGCACACAAAGAGAAACACACACACTCACAAACAGAGAAGCACACACACTCACAAAGAGAGAAGCGCACACACTCACAAAGAGAGAAGCACACACGCACACAAAGAGAAACACACACGCACACAAAGAGAAACACACACACACAAAGAGAGAAACACACACACTCACAAACAGAGAAGTACACACGCACACACAAAGAGAGAAGCACACACACACACACACACACACACACACACACAAAGAGGGAAACACACACACACACGTCAATATCTTTTCCCAAAGGTAGGGGAGTCTAAAACTATTTCTCTCCCTCTGAGATATGTAGTCACTAATTACTGAATCCAGGCAAAATCACATCCCATTCTTATCCCGGGATCTGCAATGGGATTTTACACTGAAATCCTCGGATATCAGGACTAGGGGATTTTCACAGTAACTTCATTGCTGTGTTAATGTCAGCCTGTTTGTGACACTTGCAAATAAAGTTAAAGTTAACACTCCTGCACTTTCCCACCCGCACTCACTCACTCTTGTACACTTACTCACTCTTGTACACTTACTCAGTCGTACACACATTACACACTCTGTCTCTCTCACACACACACTCTCTCACACACACACTCTCTCTCACACACACACACTCTCTCTCACACACACACTCTCTCTCACACACACACTCTCTCTCACACACACACTCTCTCACACACACGCTCTCTCCACACACACACACTCTCTCTCTCTCAAACACACTCTCTCTCGCACACACTTTATCCCTTGCACACACACTCTTTCGCACACATATTGTCTCTCACACACAGACTCTTGATACACACGCACACTCTCACACACACTCCCACTCACACACACTCACACACTCTCTCTCACATATTCTCTCTCACACACACACTCACACGCTCTCTCACTCTCTCTCTCTCTCACACACACTCTCTTCACCCACACACACTCTCACACACGCACTCTCTTTCTCACACACACTCTTTCTCACACAGTCTCTCTCTCACCCACACACACACACATTAGCTCACACTGTCACACACACACTCTCTCCTGCACACACTCTCTCCTGCACACACTCTCTCCTGCACACACTCTCTCTCACGCACTCTCTCTTGCACGCACACTCACTCTCGCGCACACTCTCTCGCACACATACGCACTCCTTCTCACACACTCCCTCACATGTGCTCTCTCTCTCACACACACACTTTCTCTCACACACACATTCTCTCTCACACACACTCTCTCTCACACACACTCTCTCTCACACATACACTCTCTAACACACACAGTCTCTCTCACACACACACTCTCTCTCTCACACACACTCTCTCTCTCACACACACTCTCTCTCACACACACACTCTCTCTCTCACACACACACCCTCTCTCACACACACTCTCTCTCACACACACTCTCTCTCACACACTCTCTCACACACACACCCTCTCTCACACACACCCTCTCTCACACACACTCTCTCTCACACACGCACTCTCTCTCACACACGCACTCTCTCTCTAACACACTCTCTCTCTCTGACACACTCTCTCACACACGCACTCTCTTTCTCACGCACACACACTCTCTCACGCACACACACTCTCTCACGCAAACACACTCTCATGCACGCACACACACTCTCTCTCTCTCGCACACACACACACACAGACACACACTCTCTCACACTCTCTCTCCCTCCCTCTCTGTCTGTGTACGTCTCGCTCTCTCTCTCATAGAAGATAGAACAATACAGCACAGTGCAGGCCCTTCAGCCCTCAGTGTTGTGCTGAGCTATGTCCAATCCCAAGATCAGGGTCATTTATAAAGATGACAAACAGCAGTTCTCCAGAACAGATCCCTGAGGTACACCACTAGTAACTGAACTGCAGGTTGAATATTTCCTATCAACCACCACCCTCTGTCTTCTATCAGCGAGCCAATTCCTGATCCAAACTGCTAAATCACCCTCAATCCCTCAATTGGTTGTCAAATAGGAGGCAGAGAGTGGGGGTCAATGGGTGCTATTCGGATTGGCGGTTGGTGACTAGTGGGGTGCCCCAGGGGTCGGTGCTGGGGCCTCAGCTATTTACCATTTATATAGATGATCTGGAGGAGGGAACCGAGTGCAGGGTGTCGAAATTTGCTGATGACACCAAGATTGGGGGAAAGGCAAATTGTGCGGAGGGTGTGGAGAGTCTGCAGAAGGATCTAGATAGGCTGGGCGAATGGGCCAGGAAATGGCAAATGGAATTTAATGTTGGCAAGTGTGAGGTGGTCCACTTTGGTAGGAAGAATGGTAGGAAGGACTATTACTTACATGGCGAAAAACTGCAGCAGGCGACGGTGCAGAGGGACCTCGGGGTCCTTGTGCATGAGTCGCAAAAACCCAGCTTGCAGGTGCAGCAGGTGGTCAGGAAGGCGAATGGGATGCTGGCCTTCATAGCGAGGGGGATTGAATATAAAAGTAGGGAGGTCTTGCTGCAGCTGTATAGGGCATTGGTGAGGCCGCAGCTGGAGTACTGTGTGCAGTTTTGGGCGCCGCACCTGCGCAAGGATATTTTGGCCCTGGAGGGAGTGCAGAGGAGGTTTACTAGGCTGATACCAGAGTTGAGGGGATTGAGCTATGAGGAGAGGCTGAATAAACTAGGCTTGTACTCGTTAGAGTTTAGAAGAATGAGGGGAGATCTCATTGAGATGTATAAGATGATGAATGGGATGGATAGGATAGAGGTGGAGAGACTCTTCCCGCTCAAAAAAGACAGTAGGACTAGGGGGCACAGCCTCAAGATAAAGGGGAGGCGGTTTAGAACGGAGTTGAGGAGGAACTTCTTCACTCAAAGGGTGGTGAATCTCTGGAATTCTCTGCCCGTTGAAGTGGTGGAGGCTGCCTCGCTAAATATTTTTAAGAAGCGGGTTGATGGGTTCTTGATAAGAGAGGGGATTAAGGGTTATGGGGAGAGGGCGGGAAAGTGGAACTGAGCCACAACATATCAGCCATGATCTTATTGAATGGCGGGGCAGGCTCGAAGGGCTAGATGGCCTACTCCTGCTCCTATTTCTTATGTTCTTATGTTCTTATCCCATGTATCTGTATTTTCTACAGTATCTTAGGTAGGATGAGAGAAGAATTGGCGAATGTGGACTGGGGGAGCGCGTTGGAGGGAGGGTCTGCTGAGGAGCAGTGGAGGATCTTTAAGGAGATCTTTCTTGGTGCTCAGCGGAAATTTAGTCCGATGGTCAAAAAGGATAGTAGGAAGAGAGGTAATAAGCCGTGGATAACTAACCCTCCACCACCCTCTCTCTCTGTATGTTAGTCTGTACGTCTATATGTGTGTGTGTAATTCTTTCTGTGTGTGTGTGTTTCCCTCTTTGTGTGTGTGTGTTCCTCTGCGTGTGTGTGTTTCTGTGTGTGTGTGTGTGTGTGTGTGTGTGTGTTTCCTGCTTTGTGTGTGTGTTTCTCTTTTTGTGTTTGTGTGTTTCTCTTTTGTCTGTGTGTGTGTGTTTCTCTCTTTGTGACTGTGTGTTCCTGTGTGTGTGTGCGTGTGTGTGTTGCTCTGTGCGTGTTTCTCGCTCTGTGCACGTGTGTGTTTCTCGCTCTGTGTGTGTTTCTCGCTCTGTGCGTGTGTGTGTTTCTCGCTCTGTGCGTGTGTGTGTTTCTCGCTCTGTGCGCGTGTGTGTTTCTCGCTCTATGCGTGTGTGTGTTTCTCGCTCTGTGCGTGTGTGTGTTTCTCGCTCTGTGCTTGTGTGTGTTTCTCGCTTTGTGTGTGTTTGTGTTTTTCTCTTTGTGTGTGTGTCTGTTTTTCTCTTTGTGTGTGTGTGTGTGTGTGTGTGTGTGTGTTTCTCTCTTTGTGACTGCGTGTGTTTCTGTTTGTCTGTGCGTGTGTGTTGCTGTGTGTGTGTGTGTGTGTGTTTCTCTCTTTGTGTGTGCATGTGTTTCTCTTTGTGAGTGTGTGTTTCTGTGTTTGTGTGTGTTTCTCTCTTTGTGTGTGTGTGTTTCTGTGTGTGTGTTTCTGTGTGTGTGTTGCTCTGTGCGTGTTTCTCGCTCTGTGCGTGTGTATGTTTCTCGCTCTGTGCGTGTGTGTGTTTCTATCTTTGTGCATCTGTGTTTCTCTGTGTGTGTGTTTCTCTGTTTGTGTGTGTGTGTGTTTCTGTGTGTGAGTGTTTCTGTGTGTGTGTGTGTTTTTCTCTCTTTGTGTGTATGAGTTTCTGTGTGGGTCTGTGGGTGTGTTTCTCATCTGTGTGCGTGCATTTGTTTCTCTGTGTGTGTATGTTTCTCTGTGTGTGCGTGTGTTTCTCACTGTGTGTGTGCGTTTCCCACTTTGTGTGTGTGTGTGTGTTTCTCTCTTTGTGCATCTGTGTTTCTCTGTGTGTGTGTTTCTCTGTTTGTGTGTGTGTGTGTTTCTGTGTGTGTGTGTGTTTCTGTGTGTGTGTGTGTTTTTTTGTTTGTGTGTGTGTGTGTGTTTTTGTTTGTGTGTGTTTTTTTGTTTGTGTGTGTCTACGTGTGTGTGTGTGTGTTTTTGTTTGTGTGTGTTTTTTTGTTTGTGTGTGTCTACGTGTGTGTGTGTGTTTCTCTGTGTGTGTGTGTTTCTGTGTGTGTGTGTGTTTCTGTGTGTGTGTGTGTGTTTCTATCTTTGTGTGTGTGTGTTGCTCTCTTTGTGTGTATGTGTGATTCTCTCTTTGTGTGTGTGTGTCTGTGTGTGTATGTGAGTGTGTCTCTCTCTGTCTCTCATTCTGCTTCTCTCTCTCTGTGTCTCTGTATCTGTGTGCGTATCTCTCTCTCTGTATCTATGTGTGTGTGTCTCTCTCTCTGCGTCTCTGTGTGTGTCTCACCGTATCTGTGTGTGTCTCTCTCTGTATCTGTGTCTGTCTCTCTCTATGTATCTGTGTGTCTCTCACTCTTATCTGTATGTCTCCATCACTCTGCATCTGTGTGTGTCTCTCTCTTTCTCTCTGTCTCTCTCTTTCTCTCTCTCTCTCTCCCTGTCTGTCTGTCTGTCTGTCTCTCTCTCTGTCACCCTCTCTCTGTCTCTCTATGTGTGACACTCTCTCTCTGCATCTCTCTCTTTCACTCTCTGTGTCTCACTCTGTCTCTTTCTCTCTCTCTGAGTGGGTATCTCTCTGCCTCTGGGTGTGTGTGCCTCTCTCTCCCTCTCTGTTTATCTGTTTCTCTCTCTGTATCTGCGTCTCTCTATCTGTCTGTCCCTCTCTCTCTATCTGTGTCTCTCTGTCTGTATTTGTGTCTCCCCCTTTCACTCTGTATCTGTGTGTGTGTCTCTCTCTCTGTATCTGTCTCACTCTCAGCATCTCTGTCTCTCTCTCTGTCTGTCTGTGTGTCTCTTTCTGTGTGTGTGTCTCTCTCTGTATCTGTGTGTGTCTCTCTCTGTATCTGTGTGTGTCTCTCTCTCTCTCTCTCTCTCTCTCTCTCTCTCCCTGTCTCTCTCTCTCTGTCTCTCTATGTGTGACACTCTCTCTGCATCTCTCTCTTTCACTCTCTGTGTCTCACTCTGTCTCTTTCTCTCTCTCTGGGTGGGTATCTCTCTGTCTCTGGGTATGTGTGCCTCTCTCTCTCTCTCTGTTTATCTGTTTCTCTCTCTGTATCTGCGTCTCTCTATCTGTGTCTCTCTCTCTCTATCTGTGTCTCTCTGTCTGTAACTGTGTCTCTCTGTATCTGTCTCACTCAGCATCTCTGTCTGACTCTCTCTGTGTCTGTGTGTGTCTCTTTCTGTGTGTATCTCTCTCTCCCTGTATCTGTGTGCGTGTCTCTCTCTGTATCTGTGTGTGTCTCTCTCCCTCTGTATCTGTGTGTGTGTCTCACTCTGTATCTGTGTGTGTCCCTCTCCGTCTCTGTCTGTCTGTCTTTCTCTGTATCTGTATTGTCTCTCTCTCTCTCTGTATCTGTCTGTCTGTCTCTCTGTCAGTGTCTGTGTCTCTCTCACACTCTGTTGTGTGTCTCTCTCTGTCTCTGTGTGTGTGTCTCTCTCTCTTTGTCACTCTGTCTCTCTGTATCTGTGTGTTTCTTTATATATGTGTCCCTCACTGTATTTTTCTCTGTATCTGTTTGTCTCTGTCTCTGTATCGCTGTGTCTCTGTATCGGTGTGTCCCTCTCTGTATTTCTCTCTGTGTCTCTCTGTTTCCACGTCTGTGTGTCTGTCACTGTATTTCTCCCTGTGCTTCTCTCTTTCTGTCTGTATATGTGTGTCACTCTGTATCTGTGTGTCTCTCTCTCTGTACCTTTGTGTCTCTCTGTGTCTCTCTCTCTGTATCTGTGTGTCTCTGTATTCCGAAATTGCCCCTTAAGTGTCCCAAGTTGTGAAGATTGGGGGGATTGGCCATGCTAAATTGCCCCAGAGATGGAGAGAGAGGGACACAGGGGAGCCCGAAACATTACAGAAACAGGAGAAAGGTTTGAAAATGGAGGAATGTTTCTTATCCATCTATAAAAATAACCCACTCTGACAGCAGTTCCATTTCACACTCTCTGCTCAGTCTTGTGTTGGGGTGGGTTTAGTGTGGGATCAGTGTTTGCTTTTCTCAAACCGCAGTGAGATTCCCAACAAGGGCAAGAGGTTTCAGTGTTTAAAAATGTAAAGATTACAAAACCAAAGCAGACAGAGAGTGATGAGACCTCACACCTTCAATGTAGTGATTCCCCCAATCTTTCCTTTTGTATATTGCTTCCTTCCTCTGTCTGAAGTATTGGAGACGTAGACATTACTGAAACAATTCAATCTCTCGGGACAATCACAGCTTCTGGAAACAAATTAACACTTCAATCACCCAAAAAGCTGAATCTCCATTCAAACATCTCCCTCCCCATATCCTTGTAAATGTAAAGAGAACTCCCATTTCCCCAAAGCAGGAAGATATGACATGGAATCACCGGAACCTCTCTATCAAAGATAGAAAGTTTCTTTTCTATAAAGTTTATTTATTAGTGTCACAAGTAGGTTCACATTAACACTGGAATAAAGTTACTGTGAAAATCCCCTAGTCCCCACACTCCGGCGCCTGTTCGGGTTACACTGAGGGAGAATTTAGCAGGGTCAATACACCCTAACCAGCACGTCTTTCAGATTGTGGGAGGAAACCGGAGCACCCGGAGGAAACCCACCCAGACACGGGGAGAACATACAGACAGTGACCCAAGCTGGGAATCGAACCCGGGTCCCTGGAGCTGTGTACACAAGAACATAAGAAACAGGAGCAGGAGTAGGCCATCTAGCCCTTCGCACACTCACACACACACACACACACACGCACAGAGAAACACACACACACAAAGAGAAACACACACAGAGAGAAACACACACACACAAAGAGAGAAACACAGACACACAAAGAGAGAAACACACACACACAGCAACACACACACACACAAAGCGAGAAACACACAGAAACACGCACGCAGAGAAACACACACACACTGAAACATGCACACACTGAAACACAGGCACACAAAGAGAGAAGCACAAACACACACACACACACACAAATAGAGAAATACACACACACAAACAGACACACAGAAAAACACACACACACACAAAGAGAGAGACACACACGCACACACAGAGAAACACACACGCACACACAGAGAAACACACACACGCACACAGAAACAGAGAGCGAGAGAAAGAGAAACACACGCACACACACACAGAGAAACACACACACAAAGAGAGAAACACACACAGACACACTGAAACACACATATACAAAGAGAGAAACACATACACACACAAAGAGAGAAACACACACAAAGAGAGAAACACACACACACACAAAGAGACAAACACATACACACAAAGATAGAAACACACACACAAAGAGAGAAACACACACACAAAGAGAGGAACACGCACATACACAGAAACACACTAGCAGAGAAACACACACACAGGGAAACACACACACACAAATACACACACACAAAACACACGCACACAAAGAGAAACACACATGCACACAGAGAGAAAAACACACACACACAGAGAAACACATACACACATACAGAGAAACACACACATATACAAAGAGAGAAACACGCACACACACACAGAAACACACACACACACACAAAGAGAGAAACACACACACACACAAAGAGAGAAACACACACACACACAAAGAGAGAAACACACACACACAAAGAGAGAAACACACACACACACACAGAGGGAAATACACACACGCGCGCGCACACACACACACACACACACACACACAATTCAATGTCTTTTCCCAAAGGTAGGGGAGTCTAAAACTAGAGAGGATAGGTTTAAGGTGAGAGGGGAGAGATACAAAAGTGTCCAGAGGGACAAATTTTTTCACACAGAGGGTGGTGAGTGTCTGGAACAAGCTGCCAGAGGTAATAGTAGAGAGGGATACAATCTTGTCTTCTAAAAAATATTGAGACAGTTCCATGGGTAAGATGGGTCCAGAGGGATATGGGCCAAATGTGGGCCATTGGGATTAGCTTAGGAGTTAAAAAAGGGGCAGCATGGGCAAGTGGGGCCAAAGGGCCTGTTTCCATGCTGTAAACCTCTGTGACTTTATGACTTACCCTCTCCCTCCCCCTGGTCTCTCTGCCTTCTCTCCTCACCCTCCACCACCCTCTCTCTCTCTGTATGTTAGTCTGTACGTCTTTATGTGTGTGTGTAATTCTTTCTGTGTGTGTGTCTGTGTTTCTCTCTTTGTGCGTGTGTTTCTCTCTCTTTGTGTGTGTGTTTCTCTCTTTGTGTGTGTGTTTCAAAGAACAAAAACAGCCCGGGAAACAGTCCCTTCGGACCAACGAGCCCACGCCGCCATTTTAACATTACCAATCCCCCCTCCACCCATGACCCTTATCTATGTTGTGTTTATGTGTGTGTGTGTGTGTGTTTCTCTGTATGTGTTTCTGTGTTTGTGTGTTTTTTTTCTCTTTGTGTGTTTTTTTTCTCTGTGTGTGTGTGTTTCTCTCTTTGTGTGTTTGTGCTTCTGTGTGTGTGTGTGTGTGTGTGTGTGTGTTTTTCTCTTTATGTGCTTGTGTGTTTCTGTGTGTGTGTTTATCTGTTTGTGTGTTTGTGTTTCTCTCTTTGTGTGTGTCTGTTTTTTTTTCTCTTTATGTGCTTGTGTGTTTCTCTGTGTGTGTGTTTATCTGTGTGTGCGTGTGTTTCTCTCTTTGTGTGTGTGTGTGTGTGTGTGTGTGGTGTTTCTATCTTTGAGAAATAGGAAATAGGAGCAGGAGTAGGCCATCTAGCCCTTCACACACACACACAGTGTTTCTCTCTTTGTGTGGGTGTTTGTTTCACTCTGTGTTTCTCTATGTGCATCTGTGTTTCTGTGTGTGTTTGTTTCTCTCTTTGTGTGTGTTTCTCGTGTGTGTGTGTGTTTCTCCCTTTGTGTGTGTGTGTGTTTCTCTCTTTGTGTGTGTGTGTGTTTCTCTCTTTGTGTGTGTGCGTGTGTGTTTCTCTCTTTGTGTGTATGTGTGTGTGCTTCTCTCTTTGTGTGTGTGTGTTTCTGTTTGTGTGTGTGTGTTTCTCTGTGTGTGCGTGTGTGTTTCTCACTGTGTGTGTGTTCTCGCATTGTTTGTGTGTGTGTTTCTCTCTGTGTTTCTGTGTGTTTCTCTGTGTATGTCTGTGTTTCTGTGTGTGTGTGTTTCTGTGTGTGTGTGTGTGTGTGTGTGTGTTTCTCTCTTTGTTTGTGTGTGTGTTTTTTTTTCTCTTTGTGTCTCTGTGTTTCTCTATTTGTGTGTGTTTGTGTGTGTGTGTGTATTTCTCTCTTTGAGTGCTTGTTTCTCTGTGTGTGTGCTTCTCTTTTGTGTGTGTGTTTGTGTGTGTGTGTGTGTTTCTCTCTTGTGTATCTGTTTGTATGTGTGTATTTTTCTGTGTGTGTGTGTATCTGTGTTTCTCTCTTTTTGTGTGTGTCTGTTTCTAGCTCTGTGTGTGTGTGTTTCTCTCTTTGTGTGTTTGTGCTCATCTATTTGTGTGCTTGTGTGTTTCTCTCTTTGTGTGTGCGTGTGTTTTATCTCTTTCTGTGTGTGTGTTTCTCTCTTTGTGTGTGTGTCTGTTCTCTTTATGTTGCTTTCTCTTTGTGTATGTGTCTTTCTTTCTCTTTGTGTGTCTGTTTCTCTCTTTGTGTGTGTGTTTCTCTCTCTTTGTGTGTGTGTTTCTCTCCATTTGTGTGTGTGTTTCTCTCTTTGTGTGTGTGTCTGTTCTCTTTATGTTGCTTTCTCTTTGTGTATGTGTCTTTCTCTCTCTTTGTGTGTCTGTTTCTCTCTTTGTGTGTGTGTTTGTTCTCTTTATGTTTTTTTCTCCTGTGTGTATGTGTCTTTCTCTCTCTTTGTGTGTGTCTTTCTCTCTTTGTGTGTGTGTTTCTCTCTTTGTGTGTGTGTTTCTCTCTTTGTGTGTGTGTATGTTTCTCTCTTTGTGTGTCTGTGTTTCTCTCTTTGCATGTATGTGTTTCTCTCTTTGTGTGTGTTTCAGTGTGTGTGTGTTTCTCTCTGCCTGTGTGTGTGTTTCTCTGTCTGTGTTTGTGTGTGTGTTTTTTCTCCTTGTTTTTTTTTCTCTTTGTGTGTGTGTGTTTCTCTCTTTGTGTGTGTGTTTCTCGTTTCTCTGTGTGTGTGTGTTTTTCTTTGTGTGTGTGTGTCTGTGTGTGTGTTTCTCTTTTTCTGTGTGTGTGTGTGTTTCTCTCTTGTGTGTATGCATGTTTTTCTCTTTGTGTGTGTGTTTATGTATGTGTGTTTCTCTCTTTCTCTGTGTGTGTGTTTCTGTATGTGTATGTGTGTTTCTCTGTGTTTGTGTCCGTGTGTTTCTCTGTGTGTGTGTTTCTCTCTTTGTGTGTGTGTTTTTCTTCTTTGTGTTTTTTCTCTATGTGTGTATCTGTGTGTGTCTGTCTGTATCTGTGTGTCTCTCTCTCACTCTATCTGTATGTCTCTCAGTCTGTATCTGTTGTGTCTATCTCTCTCTGCATCTGTGTGTGTGTCACTCTCTCTCTGTATCTCTCTCTCCTTCTCTCTCTGTATCTGTGTGTCTCTCTCTGCATCTGTGTGTCTCTGTCTCTCTGTATCTGTGTGTGTCTCTCTCTTTGTATCTGTGTCTCTCGCTCTATCTGTATGTCTCCATCTCTCTGTATCTGTGTGTGTCTCTCTCTCTTTCTCTCTGTCTCTCTCTCTCTGTCTCTCATGTGTGACACTCTCTCTTTGCGTCTCTCTCTTTCACCCTCTGTGTCTCACTCTGTCTCTTTCTCTCTCTCTGGATGGGTATCTCTCTGTCTCTGGGTGTGTGTGTGTCTCTCTCTCTGTTTCTCTGCTTATCTCTCTGTATCTGTGTCTCTCTCTCTATCTGTCTGTCTGTCTCTCTCTCTTTCTGTCTCTCTATCTGTGTCTCTCTGTCTGTATCTGTGTCTCCCCCTTTCACTCTGTATCTGTGCGTCTCTCTCTCTCTCTCTCTGTGTATCTGTCTCACTCTCAGCATCTCTGTCTCTCTCTCTCTGTGTCTGTGTGTCTCTCTCTGTGTCTGTGTGTGTCTCTCTCCCTCTCTGTCTGTCTGTCTTTCTCTGTATCTCTCTCTCGCTCTCTGTATATGTCTGCCTGTCTCTCTCTGTATCCGTGCCTGTGTCTCTCTCTCTCACTCTGTTGCGTGTGTCTCTCTCTGTCTCTGCGTGTGTGTGTCTCTGTATCTGTGTGTTTCTTTATATATGTGTCCCTCTCTGTATTTTTCTCTGTCTCTCTGTATCTGTTTGTCTCTGTCTCTGTATCGCTGTGTCTCTGTATCTGTGTGTCCCTCTCTGTATTTCTCTCTGTGTCCCTCTGTTTCCACATCTGTGTGTCTGTCACTGTATTTCTCCCTGTGTTTCTCTCTTTCTGTCTGTATATGTGTGTCTCTCTGTATCTGTGTGTCTCTCTCTCTGTGTCTGTGTGTCTCTCTGTCTCTCTCTCTCTGTATCTGTGTGTCTCTCTGTATCTGTGTGTCTCTGTATTCCGAAATTGCCCCTTAATTTCCCAAGTTGTGAAGGTTGGAGGGATTGTCCATGCTAAATTACCCCACAGATGGAGAGATGTGTGTGCCTCTCTCTCTTTGTGTGTGTCTATCTCTCTTTGAATGTGTGTGTTTTTGTGTTTGTCTGTGTGTGTGTATATGTGTGTGTCTCTCTCTCTGTCTCTCTCATTCTGCCTCTCTCTCTCTGTGTCTCTTGTATGTGTGTCCCTCTGTATCTATGTCTCTCTCTCTCTGTCTCTTTCTCTCCCTGTCTCTCTCTCTATCTATGTCTCTCTCTCTGTCTCTTTCTCTCTCTGTCTCTCTCTCTCTCCTTCCCTGTCTCTCTCCTTGTCACTATCTCTCTCCCTCTTTGTGTGCATGTCTCTCTCTCTCTCTGTGTCTCTCTCTGCCTCTATCTCTCTCTCTCTCTGCATCTGTCTCTCTCTTTATATCTGGCTCTGTCTGTATCTATGTGTGTGTGTCTCTCTCTCTGCGTCTCTGTGTGTGTCTCTCTGTATCTGTGTGTGTCTTTCTCTATCTGTGTGTGTCTCACTGTATCTGAGTGTCTCTCTCTCTCACTCTGTCTGTATGTCTCCCTCTCTGTATCTGTTGTGTCTATCTCTCTCTGAATCTGTGTGTGTGTGTATCTCTCTCTCTGCATCTGTGTGTGCGTGTCTCTCTCTCTGTATCTGTGTGTGTGTTTGTCTCTGTATCTGTGTGTGCGTGTCTCTCTCTCTGTATCTGTGTGTGTGTTTGTCTCTGTATCTGTATCTGTGTGTGCGTGTCTCTCTCTCTCTGTATCTCTTTCTCTCTCTCTCTGTATGTGTGTGTCTCTCTGTATCTGTGTGTCTCTGTCTTTTTGTATCTGTGTGTCTCTGTAACTGTGTGTGTCTCTCTGTATCTGTGTGTCTCTGTCTTTTTGTATCTGTGTGTCTCTGTAACTGTGTGTGTCTCTCTCTGTATGTGTGTGTCTCTCTGTATCTGTGTGTCTCTGTCTTTTTGTTTCTGTGTGTCTCTGTAACTGTGTGTGTGTCTCTCTGTATCTGTGTGTCTCTGTCTTTTTTGTATCTGTGTGTCTCTGTAACTGTGTGTGTCTCTCTCTGTATCTGTGTGTCTCTCTCTTTCTGTATCTGTGTGTCTCTCGCTCTACCTTTATGTCTCCATCTCTCTGTATCTGTGTGTGGCTCTATCTTTCTCTCTGTCTCTCTCTCTCTCTCACTCTCCCCCTGTCTCTCTCTTTCTCTCTCTGTCTCCCTCTCTCTCTGTCTCCCTCTCTCGGCCTCTGTATGTGTGACACTCTCTCTCTCTGCGTCTCTCTCTTTCACTCTCTGTGTCTCACTCTGTCTCTCTCTCTCTCTCTGGGTGGGTATCTCTCTGTCTCTGGGTGTGTCTCTCTCTGTCTCTGTCTCTCTGCTTATCTGTCTCTCTCTCTGTATCTGTGTCTCTCTCTGTCTCTCTATCTGTCTGTGTTTCTCTGTCTGTATCTGAGTCGCCCCTTTCACTCTGTATCTGTGTGTCTCTGTCTTTTTTGTATCTGTGTGTCTCTGTAACTGTGTGTGTCTCTCTCTGTATCTGTGTGTCTCTCTCTTTCTGTATCTGTGTGTCTCTCGCTCTACCTTTATGTCTCCATCTCTCTGTATCTGTGTGTGGCTCTATCTTTCTCTCTGTCTCTCTCTCTCTCTCACTCTCCCCCTGTCTCTCTCTTTCTCTCTCTGTCTCCCTCTCTCTCTGTCTCCCTCTCTCGGCCTCTGTATGTGTGACACTCTCTCTCTCTGTGTCTCTCTCTTTCACTCTCTGTGTCTCACTCTGTCTCTCTCTCTCTCTCTGGGTGGGTATCTCTCTGTCTCTGGGTGTGTCTCTCTCTGTCTCTGTCTCTCTGTTTATCTGTCTCTCTCTCTGTATCTGTGTCTCTCTCTGTCCCTCTATCTGTCTGTGTTTCTCTGTCTGTATCTGAGTCGCCCCTTTCACTCTGTATCTGTGTGTCTCTTTCTCTCTCTGTATCTGTCTCACTCTCAGCATCTCTGTCTCTCTCTCTCTGTGTCTGCATGTGTCTCTTTCTGTGTTTGTCTCGCTCTGTGTCTGTGTGTGTGTCTCTCTCTGTATCTGTGTGTGTCTCTCTCCCTCTCTGTCTGTCTGTCTTTCTCTGTATCTGTCTCTCTCTGTCTGTATCTGTCTGTCTGTCTCTCTCAGTATCTGTGTCTATGTCTCTCTCTCTCACTCTGTTGTGTGTGTCTGTCTCTCTGTCTCTGTGTGTGTGTCTCTCTCTTTGACACTCTGTATCTGTGTCTCTCTGTATCTGTGTGTTTCTTTATATATGTGTCCCTCTCTGTATTTTTCTCTGTCTCTCTGTATCTGTTTGTCTCTGTCCCTGTATCACTGTGTCTCTGTATCTGTGTGTCCCTCTCTGTTTTTCTCTCTGTGTCTCTCTGTTTCCACGTCTGTGTGTCTATCACTGTATTTCTCCCTGTGTTTCTCTCTTTCTGTCTGTATATGTGTGTCACTCTGTATCTGTGTGTCTCTCTCTCTGTATGTGTGTGTGTTTCTCTCTTTGTGTGTGTGTGTGTTTCTCTCTGTGTGCATGTGTTTCTGTGTGTGTTCTCTTTGTGTTTGTCTCTTTGTGCATCTGTGTTTCTCTCTTTGTGTTTGTGTGTGTTTGCGTGTGTGTTTCTCTTTCTATGTGTGTGTGTGTGTCTCTCGCTTTGTGTGTGCGTGTGCTTCTCTCTGTGTCTTTCTGTGTGTGTGTGTTTCTGTATGTGTGTGCTTGTGTTTCTGTGTGTGTGTGTTTCTCTCTTTGTGTGTGTGTGTTTCTCTCTTTGTTTGTGTGTGTGTGTCTTTTTTTTCTCTTTGTGTCTCTTGTGTTTCTCTATTTGTGTGTGTTTGTGTGTGTGTGTGTATTTCTCTCTTGTGTATCTGTTTGTATGTGTGTATTTTTCTGTGTGTGTGTGTGTATCTGTGTTTCTCTCTTTTTGTGTGTGTCTGTTTCTAACTCTGTGTGTGTGTGTTTCTCTCTTTGTGTGTTTGTGCTCATCTATTTGTGTGTGCGTGTGTTTCTCTCTTTGTGTGTGCGTGTGTTTCTCTCTTTGTGTGTGTGTGTGTTTCTCTCTTTGTGTGTGTGTGTGTTTCTCTCTTTGTGTGTGCGTGTGTTTCTCTCTTTGTGTGTGTGTGTTTCTCTCAAATGTTACTCCCAAACTGTCACCCCCACAGGATCCACATTTCTGTACAATGTGAGTGAATTGTAAACTCAGTGAGTTCAGGTTCAATGTTTAAAATAACCAGGCCCTTTTCTGTGGCTGCTTTGGGGAATGTCAGTGGGATGTAGTTTCCAGGCAAGTGTGAACAATTGTATTGGGGAATCATTGGAAGCAGTTTCCATTGAGAGCTTCCTGCATTCTGGAAATGTGTGGGATTTATTCAGAGATAGGAAATCGATGGGTGAATAAAGGGGACAGTTCTTTGTTAATGACATTAGATTGTGAGCTTTGAAGATTCCCCAGTTCCATGAGTTCAAAGACAGGAAGGATTAAGCAATGTTCATCGTTCAAATTCTTCAGATAAGTTTCAAAGTGAGTGAGAGACAGAATACACAAACTCTGAGACAGAGAGAGACACACCTGTATTCACAGCTTCAACTCCATGTTGCTGAACAATCTGAGTTCTGTTTGTTCTCTCCTTAAAATAAATCTAAAAATCTGCAATGAAAAATTCCCTGGACAGAGCAGAGGGAATTGTACTCTGTGTCCTGTATTTGGGTTGGAAGTGTTTGATGAGCAGGCGTTGGCACAGTGGTTGGCACTGCTGCCTCCCAGCGCCAGGGACCGGGGTTCAATCCCAGCCCTGGGTCACTGTCTGTACGGAGATTCTCCCCGTGTCTGCGTGGGTTTCCTCCGGGTGCTCCGGTTTCCTCTCCCAGCCCCCAGATCTGCAGGTTCGGTGAATTGGCCGTGCTAAACTGTCCCTGATTGTCAGGGGATGTGTAGGTTAGGGGGGATTAGCCAGGAAAGTAAACCTTCCCCGGATCCTTTTTGCCCCAAGTGCTGTATCTAACAGCCCCTCGGAAACATTCAATGTTTTGCCCTCAACTACTTTCTGTGTTGGTGAATTCCACAGGCTGACCCCTCTCTGGGTGAAGAGATTTCTCCTCATCTCTGTCCTAAACCGTCTCCCCTGTATCCTCAGACTGTGAGCCCTGGTTCTGGACACCCCCACCACCGGGATCATCCTTCTGGCACCTACCCTGTCTGGTCCTGTTAGAATTTTATTGATTTCGATGAGATCGCCCCCTCACTCTTCTGATCTCCAGTGAATACAATCCGAACCCCGTCAATCTCTCCTCATTCGTCAGTCCCTCCATCCCAGGAATCCGTCTGGTAAACCTTCTCCGGGCTCCCTCTGGAGCAAGAACATCCTTCCTCAGATACAGAGAGCCAAACTGTCCACAATATTCAGGCTGTGGTCTCACCAAGGCCCTGTCTAATTGCAGCAAGAGCCTGTTCCTGTTCTCCAATCCTCTCGCTATGGAGGCCAACATCCCGTTGGCCTTTTCTCCAGCCTCCTGCCCCTGCGTGCTTGCCTCCAGCGATTGGTGTGTGAGGGACACCCAGGTCTCCTTGTACATTCCCCGCTCCTCATTTATGGCCATTCAGACAGTAATCCGCCTCCCCCTTTCTGCTCCCAAAGTGGAGAACCTCACATTTGCCGCTTAATACCTCCCTTTCCCCCATTAGGATCATTCCTAAAACCAATCACTTTTCACCAAATCTGTGGGGCGTCTGTCCCTAAACTCGCCTGTGACTCAATTTTTCACTCTTGGTTCCTGTGAAGCATCTCAGGGACAATTCTGTTCAAGGTGCTACATAAATGCAAGTTGTTGTTGTTGTGTGTGAGTGTCAGCGTCTGTCCATGTCCGGGACACTGTAGGTTACAGAGAATGGTTCACTCTGGTCTGTGACTGTCCATCTCGTGTGTGTCTCAGTGTCAGCTCTGTAACACGCACAGCACAATCCCATCCTGTTTCTGTCTCTCTGTCTCTGTCTCTGTCTCTGGATCTCTCTCCCTCTCTCTCTGAAGAATGCTTTCTATGGGGCATCTGTAAAAAATGGGGAGAGTTGTAGCTGACATGTCAAATTCCCTCAGTCTTCTGAGAAAGTAGTGGCGTTGGTGAGGCTTTCTTAACCATAGTTTTGTGTGGAGGGACTAGGACAGGTTGTTGGGGATCTGGACACCTAAAAACTTGAAGCTCTCGATGTGCGGGTTAGGTGGAGTGGCCGTGCTAAATTTGTCGGGGGATTAAATATGTGGGGTTATGGGGATAGGAGCTGGGTGGGATTGGTGACAATACAGCCTCAATGGGCTGAATGGCCTCTTTCTGCACTGTTGGGATTCTATGAACACTGCGTGACCCTCTCCATCTCAATCACTTCCTCTCTCTCTGTAACTCTCTCTCTCTGTAACTCTCTCTCTCTGTAACTCTCTCTCTCTCTGTAACCCACTCTCTGTAACCCTCTCTCTGTAACCCTCTCTCTCTGTGACCCTCTCTCTGTGACCCTCTCTCTCTGTCACCCTCTCTCTCTGTGACCCTCTCTCTCTGTGACCCTCTCTCTCTGTAACCCTCTCTCTGTAACTCTCTCTCTCTGTGACACTCTCTCTCTGTGACCCTCTCTCTCTGTGACCCTCTCTCTCTGTGACCCTCTCTCTCTGTAACCCACTCTCTCTATAACCCTCTCTCTCTGTAACTCACTCTCTCTGTAAGCCTCTCTCTCTGTAACCCTCTCTCTCTGTAACCCTCTCTCTCTGTAACCCTCTCTCTGTGACCCTCTCTCTCTGTGACCCTCTCTCTCTGTGACCCTCTCTCTCTGTAACCCTCTCTCTCTGTAACCCTCTCTCTGTAACTCTCTCTCTCTGTAACCCTCTCTCTGTAACTCTCTCTCTCTGTAACTCTCTCTCTCTGTAACACACTCTGTCTGTGACCCTCTCTCTCTGTGACCCTCTCTCTCTGTAACCCTCTCTCTCTGTAACTCACTCTCTGGAACTCTCTCTCTGTGTAACTCTCTCTCTGTGTAACTCTCTCTCTCTGTAACCCTCTCTCTGTGTAACACTCTCTCTGTAACCCTCTCTGTGTAACTCTCTCTCTGTGTAACCCTCTCTCTCTGTAACCCTCTCTCTCTGTAACCCTCTCTCTCTGTAACCCTCTCTTTCTGTAACCCTCTCTCTCTGTAACCCTCTCTCTCTGTAACCCTCTCTCTCTGTAACCCTCTCTTTCTGTAACCCTCTCTCTCTGTAACCCTCTCTCTCTGTAACCCTCTCTCTCTGTGTAACTCTCTCTCTGTGTAACTCTCTCTCTGTGTAACTCTCTCTCTCTGTAACCCTCTCTCTCTGTAACCCTCTCTCTCTGTAACCTTCTCTCTGTTACTCTCTCTCTCTGTAACTCTCTCTCTCTGAAACCCTATCTCTGTAACCCTCTCTCTCTGTAACCCTCTCTCTCTGTAACTCTCTCTCTCTGTAACCCTCTCTCTCTGTGTAACCCTCTCTGTCGGAACTCTCTCTCTCTGAAACCCTCTCTCTCTGTAACCCTCTCTCTCTGTAACCCTCTCTCTCTGTGTAACCCTCTCTCTCTGTGTAACCCTCTCTCTCTGTGTAACCCTCTCTCTCTGTAACCCTCTCTCTGTGTAACCCTCTCTCTCTGTAACCCTCTCTCTCTGTAATCCTCTCTCTCTGTTACTCTCTCTCTCTGTAACCCTCTCTCTCTGTAACTCACTCTCTGGAACTCTCTCTCTCTGTAACTCTCTCTCTGTGTAACTCTCTCTCTCTGTAACCCTCTCTCTGTGTAACTCTCTCTCTGTAACCCTCTCTGTGTAACTCTCTCTCTCTGTAACCCTCTCTCTCTGTAACCCTCTCTTTCTGTAACCCTCTCTTTCTGTAACTCTCTCTCTCTGTAACCCTCTCTCTCTGTAACCCTCTCTCTCTCTGTGTAACTCTCTCTCTGTGTAACTCTCTCTCTGTGTAACTCTCTCTCTCTGTAACCCTCTCTCTCTGTAACCCTCTCTCTGTGTAACCCTCTCTCTCTGTAACCCTCTCTCTCTGTGTAACCCTCTCTCTCTGTAAGCCTCTCTCTGTGTAACCCTCTCTCTCTGTAACCCTCTCTCTCTGTAACCCTCTCTCTCTGTTACTCTCTCTCTCTGTAACCCTGTCTCTCTGAAACCCTCTCTCTCTGTAACCCTCTCTCTGTGTAACCCTCTCTCTCTGTAACCCTCTCTCTCTGTGTAACCCTCTCTCTCTGTGTAACCCTCTCCCTCTGTGTAACCCTCTCTCTCTGTAACCCTCTCTCTGTGTAACCCTCTCTCTCTGTAACCCTCTCTCTGTGTAACCCTCTCTCTCTGTAACCCTCTCTCTCTGTTACTCTCTCTCTCTGTAACCCTGTCTCTCTGTAACTCACTCTCTGGAACTCTCTCTCTGTGTAACTCTCTCTCTGTGTAACTCTCTCTCTCTGTAACCCTCTCTCTGTGTAACCCTCTCTCTGCGTAACTCTCTCTCTGTAACCCTCTCTGTGTAACTCTCTCTCTCTGTAACCCTCTCATTCTGTAACCCTCTCTTTCTGTAACCCTCTCTTTCTGTAACTCTCTCTCTCTGTAACCCTCTCTCTCTGTAACCCTCTCTCTCTGTGTAACTCTCTCTCTCTGTAACTCTCTCTCTCTGTAACCCTCTCTCTCTGTAACCCTCTCTCTCTGTAACCCTCTCTGTGTGTAACCCTCTCTCTCTGTGTAACCCTCTCTCTCTGTAACCCTCTCTCTCTGTAACTCACTCTCTGGAACTCTCTCTCTGTGTAACTCTCTCTCTGTGTAACTCTCTCTCTCTGTAACCCTTTCTCTGTGTAACCCTCTCTCTGTGTAACTCTCTCTCTGTAAGCCTCTCTGTGTAACTCTCTCTCTCTGTAACCTTCTCTCTCTGTAACCCTCTCTTTCTGTAACCCTCTCTTTCTGTAACCCTCTCTTTCTGTAACTCTCTCTCTCTGTAACCCTCTCTCTCTGTGTAACTCTCTCTCTGTGTAACTCTCTCTCTCTGTAACCCTCTCTCTGTGTAACCCTCTCTCTCTGTAACCCTCTCTCTCTGTGTAACCCTCTCTCTCTGTGTAACCCTCTCTCTCTGTGTAACCCTCTCTCTCTGTAACCCTCTCTCTGTGTAACCCTCTCTCTCTGTAACCCTCTCTCTCTGTAACCCTCTCTCTCTGTAACCCTCTCTCTGTAACTCTCTCTCTCTGTAACTCTCTCTCTCTGTAACTCACTCTCTGGAACTCTCTCTCTGTGTAACTCTCTCTCTGTGTAACTCTCTCTCTCTGTAACCCTCTCTCTGTGTAACTCTCTCTCTGCAACCCTCTCTGTGTAACTCTCTCTCTCTGTAACCCTCTCTCTCTGTAACCCTCTCTTTCTGTAACCCTCTCTTTCTGTAACCCTCTCTTTCTGTAACTCTCTCTCTCTGTAACCCTCTCTCTCTGTAACCCTCTCTCTCTGTAACCCTCTCTCTCTGTAACTCTCTCTCTCTGTAACCCTCTCTCTCTGTAACCTTCTCTCTGTGTGACCCTCTCTCTCTGTGACCCTCTCTCTCTGTGACCCTCTCTCTCTATGACCCTCTCTCTCTGTAACCCTCTCTCTCTGTAACCCTCTCTCTCTGTAACTCTCTCTCTCTGTAACCCTCTCTCTGTAACTCTCTCTCTCTGTAACTCTCTCTCTCTGTAACTCTCTCTCTCTGTAACTCACTCTCTCTGTAACTCTCTCTCTCTGTAACTCACTCTCTCTGTGACCCTCTCTCTCTGTGACCCTCTCTCTCTGTAACCCTCTCTCTCTGTAACTCACTCTCTCTGTAACCCTCTCTCTCTGTAACCCTCTCTCTCTGTGTAACTCTCTCTCTGTGTAACTCTCTCTCTCTGTAACTCTCTCTCTCTGTAACTCTCTCTCTCTGTAACCCTCTCTCTGTAACCCTCTCTCTCTGTAACTCTCTCTCTCTGTAACTCACTCTCTCTGTGACCCTCTCTCTCTGTGACCCTCTCTCTCTGTGACCCTCTCTCTCTGTAACCCTCTCTCTCTGTAACCCTCTCTCTCTGTAACTCACTCTCTCTGTAACCCTCTCTCTCTGTGTAACTCTCTCTCTCTGTAACTCTCTCTGTAACTCTCTCTCTCTGTAACCCTCTCTCTCTGTAACCCTCTCTCTGTTACTCTCTCTCTCTGTAACTCTCTCTCTCTGAAACCCTCTCTCTCTGTAACCCTCTCTCTCTGTAACCCTCTCTCTCTGTGTAACCCTCTCTGTCGGAACTCTCTCTCTCTGTAACCCTCTCTCTCTGAAACCCTCTCTCTCTGTAACCCTCTCTCTGTGTAACCCTCTCTCTCTGTAACCCTCTGTCTCTGTGTAACCCTCTCTCTCTGTGTAACCCTCTCTGTCTGTGTAACCCTCTCTCTCTGTAACCCTCTCTCTGTGTAACCCTCTCTCTCTGTAACCCTCTCTCTCTGTAACCCTCTCTCTCTGTTACTCTCTCTCACTCTATCCTGTATCTCTCTCTCTCTGTTACTCTCTCTCACTCTATCCTGTATCTCTCTCTCTCTCTCTGTTACTCTCTCTCTCTATCCTGAATCACTCTCTCTCTGTTACTCAAACTCTATCCTGTCTCTCTCTCTCTGTTACTCTCTCTCACTCTATCCCGTATCTCTCTCTCCATCTCTGTTTCTCTCTCTCTATCCCGTATCTCTCTCTCTGTTACTCTCTCTCTATCCTCTCTCTCTAGCTCTCTGTCTCTCTCTCTGTCTCTCTCTCTCTATCCTCTCTCTCTCTCTCTCTGTTACTCTCTCTCTATCCTCTCTCTCTCTCTCTCATGTCTCTCTCTTCGTTACACCCTCTCTCTATCCTCTCTCTGTTACTCGCTCTCTATATCCTGTCTCCTTCTCTGTTACTCTCTCTCTCTATCCTCTCTCTCTCTCTGTTAATCTCTCTCTCTATCCTGTCTCTCTCGCTCTGTTAGGATACTCTCTCTCTCTCTGTCCTCTCACTCTCTATCCTCTCTCTCTCTCTGTTACTCTCTCTCTCTCTTTCTCTCTCTGTTACTCTCTCTCTCTATCCTCGCTCTCTCTATCCTCTCTCTCTCTCTGTTACTCTCTCTCTATATATCCTGTCTCTCTCTCTCTCTCTGTCTCTCTGTTACTCTCTCTCTCTTTCCTGTCTCTCTCTCTCTTTCTCTCTCTGTTACTCTCTCTCTCTGTGTTACTCTCCCCCTCTATCCTCTCTGTCTCTCTGTTACTCTCTCTCTATCCTGTCTCTCTCTGTCTCTCTGTTACTCTCTCTATCCTGTCTCTCTCTCTCTGTCTCTGTTACTCTCTCTCTGTCTCTCTCTCTCTGTTACTCTCTCTCTCTATATCCTGTCTCTCTCTCTCTCTCTATCCTCTCTCTCTCTGTTACTCTCTCTCCCAATCCTGTCTCTCTCTCTCTGTTACTCTCTCTCTCTATCCTGTCTCTCTCTCTCTGTTACTCTCCCCCTCTATCCTCTCTCTCTCTCTGTTACTCGCTCTCTTTATCCTCTTTCTCTCTGTCTATCTGTTACTCTCTCTCCCAATCCTGTCTCTCTCTCTCTGTTACTCTCTCTCTCTCTGTTACTCTCTCTATATCCTGTCTCTCTCTCTCTGTTACACTCTCTCTATCCTGTCTCGCTCTCTGTCTCTCTCTCTCTGTTACACTCTCTCTATCCTGTCTCGCTCTCTCTCTCTCTGTTACTCTCCCTCTCTATCCTTTCTCTCTCTCTCTGTTACTCTCTCTCTATCCTCTCTCTCTCTCTCTGTTACTCTCTCTCTATCCTCTCTCTCTCTCTCTGTTACTCTCTCTCTATCCTGTCTCTCTCCCTCTGTTACTCTCTCTCTCTATCCTGTCACTGTCTCTCTCTCTCTGTCTCTCTCTCTCTCTCTATCCTGTCTGTTACTCTCTCTCTCTATCCTGTCTCTCTCTCTCCGTTACTCTCTCTCTCTTTCCTCTCTCTCTCTCTCCGTTACTCTCTCTCTCTATCCTGCTGCTCTCTCTCTCTCTGTCTGTTACTCTCCCTCTCTATCCTCTCTCTCTCTGTTACTCTCTCTATCTATCCTGTCTCTCTCTCTCTGTCTCTCTCTCTCTCTATCCTGTCTCTGTTACTCTCTCTCTCTGTTACTCTCTCTCTCTATCCTGTCTCTCTCTCTCTGTTACTTTCTCTGTCTCTGTTACACTCTCTCTCTCTAACCTGTCTCTCTCTCTCTCTGTCTCTCTCTCTCTCTCTCTATCCTGTCTCTCTCTGTTACTCTCACTCTATCCTGTCTCTCTCTCTCTGTCTCTCTCTTTGTCTCTCTCTCTCTCTCTCTCTATCCTGTCTCTCTCTCGCTCTCTCTGTTACTCTCTCACTCTATCCTGTCTGTCTCTCTTTGTCTCTCTCTCTGTCTCTCTCTCTCTGTCTCTATCCTGTCTCTCTCTCTGTTACTCTCTCTCTCTATCCTCTCTCTCTCTGTTACTCTCTCTCTCTATCCTCTCTCTCTCTGTTACTCTCTCTATCTATCCTGTCTCTCTCTCTCTGTCTCTCTCTCTCTCTATCCTGTCTCTGTTACTCTCTCTCTCTGTTACTCTCTCTCTCTATCCTGTCTCTCTCTCTCTGTTACTTTCTCTGTCTCTGTTACACTCTCTCTCTCTAACCTGTCTCTCTCTCTCTCTGTCTCTCTCTCTCTCTCTCTATCCTGTCTCTCTCTGTTACTCTCACTCTATCCTGTCTCTCTCTCTCTGTCTCTCTCTTTGTCTCTCTCTCTCTCTCTCTCTATCCTGTCTCTCTCTCGCTCTCTCTGTTACTCTCTCACTCTATCCTGTCTGTCTCTCTTTGTCTCTCTCTCTGTCTCTCTCTCTCTGTCTCTATCCTATCTCTCTCTCTGTTACTCTCTCTCTCTATCCTCTCTCTCTCTGTTACTCTCTCTCTCTATCCTCTCTCTCTCTGTTACTCTCTCTCTCTATCCTGTCTCTCTCTCTCTCTCTCTCTCTGTTACTCTCTCTCTATCCTCTCTCTCTCTCTGTTACTCTCTCTCTCTGTTACTCTCTCCCTCTATCCTGTCTCTCTCTCTCTCTGTTACTTTCTCTCTCTCTGTTACACACTCTCTCTCTATAACCTGTCTCTCTCTCTCTGTCTCTGTCTGTGTCTCTCTCTCTCTCTGTTACTCTCACTCTATCCTGTCTCTCTCTCTGCCTCTCTCTTTGTCTCTCTCTCTCTCTATCCTGTCTCTCTCTCGCGCTCTCTCTCTGTTACTCTCAAGGCCCAGATTGTAATAACTGAGAGAGGTTTAGGGCAGAGATTACTGATACAAAGCCCAGATTGTAATAACTGAGAGAGGTTTAGGGTAGAGATTACTGATACAAGGCCCAGATTGTGATAACTGAGAGAGGTTGAGGGCAGAGATTACTGATACAAGGCCCAGATTGTAATAACTGAGAGAGGTTTAGGGCAGAGATTACTGATACAAGACCCAGACTGTAATAACTGAGAGAGGTTTAGGACAGAGATTACTGATACAAGGCCCAGATTGTAATAACTGAGAGAGGTTTAGGGCAGAGATTACTGATACAAGGCCCAGATTGTAATAACAGAGAGAGGTTTAGGGCAGAGATTACTGATACAAGGCCCAGATTATAATAACTGAGAGAGGTTTAGGGCAGAGATTACTGATACAAGGCACAGATTGTAATAACTGAGAGAGGTTTAGGGCAGAGATTACTGATACAAGGCCCAGATTGTAATAACTGAGAGAGGTTTAGGGCAGAGATTACTGATACAAGGCCCAGATTATAATAACTGAGAGAGGGTTAGGGCAGAGATTACTGATACAAGACCCAGACTGTAATAACTGAGAGAGGTTTAGGGCAGAGATTACTGATACAAGGCCCAGATTGTAATAACAGCGAGAGGTTTAGGTTATAGATTACTGGTACTATCCCAGATTGTAATAACTGAGAGAGGGTTAGGGCAGAGATTACTGATACAAGGCCCAGATTGTAATAACTGAGAGAGGTTTAGGGCAGAGATTACTGATACAAGGCCCAGATTGTAATAACTGAGAGAGGTTTAGGGCAGAGATTACTGATACAAGGCCCAGATTGTAATAACAGAGAGAGGTTTAGGGCAGAGATTACTGATACAAGGCCCAGATTGTAATCGCTGAGAGAGGTTTAGGGCAGAGATTACTGATACAAGGCCCAGATTGTAATCACTGAGAGAGGTTTAGGGCAGTGATTACTGATACAAGGCCCAGATTGTAATCACAGAGAGGTTTAGGGCAGAGATTACTGATACAAGGCCCAGATTGTAATAACTGAGAGAGGTTTAGGGCAGAGATTACTGATACAAGGCCCAGATTGTAATAACTGAGAGAGGTTTAGGGCAGAGATTACTGATACAAGGCCCAGATTGTAATAACAGAGAGAGGTTTAGGGCAGAGATTACTGATACTATCCCAGATTGTAATAATTGAGAGAGGTTTAGGGCAGAGATTACTGATACAAGGCCCAGATTGTAATAACTGAGCAAGGTTGAGGGCAGAGATTACTGATACAAGACCCAGACTGTAATAACTGAGAGAGGTTTAGGACAGAGATTACTGATACAAGGCCCAGATTGTAATAACTGAGAGAGGTTTAGGGCAGAGATTACTGATACAAGGCCCAGATTGTAATAACAGAGAGAGGTTTAGGGCAGAGATTACTGATACAAGGCCCAGATTATAATAACTGAGAGAGGTTTAGGGCAGAGATTACTGATACAAGGCACAGATTGTAATAACTGAGAGAGGTTTAGGGCAGAGATTACTGATACAAGGCCCAGATTGTAATAACTGAGAGAGGTTTAGGGCAGAGATTACTGATACAAGGCCCAGATTATAATAACTGAGAGAGGGTTAGGGCAGAGATTACTGATACAAGACCCAGACTGTAATAACTGAGAGAGGTTTAGGGCAGAGATTACTGATACAAGGCCCAGATTGTAATAACAGCGAGAGGTTTAGGTTATAGATTACTGGTACTATCCCAGATTGTAATAACTGAGAGAGGGTTAGGGCAGAGATTACTGATACAAGGCCCAGATTGTAATAACTGAGAGAGGTTTAGGGCAGAGATTACTGATACAAGGCCCAGATTGTAATAACTGAGAGAGGTTTAGGGCAGAGATTACTGATACAAGGCCCAGATTGTAATAACAGAGAGAGGTTTAGGGCAGAGATTACTGATACAAGGCCCAGATTGTAATCGCTGAGAGAGGTTTAGGGCAGAGATTACTGATACAAGGCCCAGATTGTAATCACTGAGAGAGGTTGAGGGCAGAGATTACTGATACTATCCCAGATTGTAATAATTGAGAGAGGTTTAGGGCAGAGATTACTGATACAAGGCCCAGATTGTAATCACTGAGAGAGGTTTAGGGCAGTGATTACTGATACAAGGCCCAGATTGTAATCACAGAGAGGTTTAGGGCAGAGATTACTGATACTATCCCAGATTGTAATAACTGAGAGAGGTTTAGGGCAGAGATTACTGATACAAGGCCCAGATTGTAATAACTGAGAGAGTTTTAGGGCAGAGATTACTGATACAATGCCCAGATTGTAATCACTGAGAGAGGTTTAGGGCAGAGATTACTGATACTATCCCAGATTGTAATAATTGAGAGAGGTTTAGGGCAGAGATTACTGATACAATGCCCAGATTGTAATCACTGAGAGAGGTTTAGGGCAGAGATTACTGATACTATCCCAGATTGTAATAATTGAGAGAGGTTTAGGGCAGAGATTACTGATACAAGGCCCAGATTGTAATAACTGAGCAAGGTTGAGGGCAGAGATTACTGATACAAGGCCCAGATTGTAATAACTGAGAGAGGTTTAGGGCAGAGATTACTGATACAAGGCACAGATTGTAATAACTGAGAGAGGTTTAGGGCAGAGATTACTGATACAAGGCCCAGATTGTAATCGCTGAGAGAGGTTTAGGGCAGAGATTACTGATACAAGGCCCAGATTGTAATAACCGTGAGAGACATGAACAGTGTGGATCGGGAGCAGCTGATCCCCTTAGTTGAAGGGTCAGTGATGAGGGGGACACAGGTTCAAGGTGAGGGATAGGAGGTTGAGGGGGGATGTGAGGAAGAACTGTTTTACCCAGAGGGTGGGGAGGGTCTGGAATGTGTTGCCTGGGAGGGGGGGGTAGAGGCAAGTTGTCTCACACCCTTTAAAAAGTCCCTGGATGATCACTGGGCCCATCATCACATTCAGGGCTGTGGGCCAAGTGCTGGGAAATGGGGTTGGGTGGGGATGTTAGGTGGTTCTGACGGGTCAGTACAGACTCGATGGGCCGAGGGGTCTCTCCTGCACTGTGGGAATCTGGGATTGTGTGATGGGGAAATGCTGGGATCTGGAATGTTGTGTCTGAGCCGGAGGGGGAAGGAGATTCCATCAGGAAGAGATTGAATGGGAAGCTGAGGGGAAAATATTGACAGGGTTACGGGGACTGGGAATAGTCAAACTGCTCTTGCAGGCTCTCCATCCTGGATTGACGGGCTGAATGGCCTCCTGTGCTGTCCCCATTCTATGATTCACACACAAGTGACCCTCTGGGTGTCTATTAGAGCCCACTCATTCCTCCAGGATCAGTTCCAGCATTTCAAGCTCAGATCCCAATACGTTATAGCTGGGGGCAGTGAGGAGTAAAACAGAAATAGGAATGAGTGTGTGAGAGTGTCGGTGTGGTTATGTTTCTGTGTTTCTGTGTGTGTGAGGGGGAGATTCTAAGTGTCTGCACGTATTTCTGTGTGTGTGTGTGAGCTTGTGTGTCTCCCTGTGTGTGTGTGTGTGAGAGAGATTGTGTGTCTCCCTGTGTGTGAGCTTATGTGTCTGTGAGTGGTTGTGTGTTTCTGTATGTGTGTGTGTATGTCAACATGTGTTTCTGTGTGCCTGTGAGTGTGTGTGTGTCTCTGTGTCTGTGAGTGAATGTGTGTGTGTGTATGTCTGTCTCTCTGTGTCTGGGTGTGTGTGTGTATCTGTGTCTGTGTCTCTCTGTGAATATGTGTGTGTCTCTCTGTCTCTATGTGAGTGCCTCTGTGTTTGTGTCTGTGTGTGTGTGTGTGTGTGTGCATCTGTCTCTGTGTCAATGAGTGTGTGTGTGTGTGTGTGCATCTGTCTGTGTCAGAGTGTGTGTGTGCATGTGCATCTGTCTCTGTGTCAATGTGTGTGTGTGCATCTGTCTGTGTCAATGAGTATGTATGTGTGTGTATCTGTCTCTGTGTCAATGAGTGTGTGTGCGCATCTGTCTCTGTGTCAATGTGTGTGTGTGTATCTGTCTCTGTGTCAATGTGTGTGTGTGTGTGTGTATCTGTCTCTGTGTCAATGTGTGTGTGTGTGTGCATCTGTCTGTGTCAATGAGTGTGTGTGTTTATGCATCTGTGTTTGTGTGTGTGTGTGTGCATCTGTCTCTGTCAATAAGTGTGTGTCTGTGCATGTGTGTGTGTGTGTGTCAGCATGTATGAGTGTTTAAATCTCAATTATGTGCAGTTTCAGGCCAAATGCCCCATTGAGCCTGCTCCCCCACTCAAACAGATCATGGTAAACACACACAGAGAAATATACAGGTAGTTTGGATGTATTTATTGACCTGTTAATGTGACTGAATGCTTCACATCCTGGTTTGCCATAGACACAAAAAATGAGACAGCATTGTAAGCAGTGTAGCTGGAAATATCAAATTGCAAAGAGTTTTTCATGTTTAGTAAATGGACAAAACTGGTGGTGATGTTTCAGAGCAGGGACATGTAAATTGACACAACTTAGATTGAAAAGGGATAGAACAACATACTTTAATAAATGATGAAAAGACAGGAACCGTGGAAGCTCCAAATGTCCCGATATTTCACAGCTGGATTCACACAATACACACAGCAATGTCTCTGATATAGTGGAATTGTTGGAAATGTGGTTCATCTCAGTGCGGAGGCTGCCTTCATGTTCCAGAGTTAATCTGATCACTCTCATCAAAACAGGATCCACATTTCTGTACAATGTGAGTGAATTGTAAACTCAGTGAGTTCAGGTTCAATGTTTAAAATAACCAGGCCCTTTTCTGTGGCTGCTTTGGGGAATGTCAGTGGGATGTAGTTTCCAGGCAAGTGTGAACAATTGTATTGGGGAATCACTGGAAGCAGTTTCCATTGAGAGCTTCCTGCATTCTGGAAATGTGTGAGATCTATTCAGAGATAGGAAATCAATGGGTGAATAAAGATGCAGTTTGATGTTAATTACATGAGACTGTCGGCTTTGAAGATTCCCCAGTTCCATGTGCTGAGAGACAGGAATGATTAAACAATGTCTACAATTCAAAGCCTTCAGGCAAGTGAAAAAGCAGGAGAACAACTGAATCCACAAACGCTGCCACAGACAGTATTCCAAGCTTCAACTTCATGTTTGAATGTGAAATAAACCCCAGGCCACACTGGGATGCTGAACTATTTGATTCCTGTTTTTTTAAAATAAAAATCTGTGCTGAAACATTCCTTGGACAGAGCAGAGGGAATTTGACTCTGGATTTAGCCCATTCCAGGATTTGTGTTGGGAACATTTGAGGAAGGGTGCAGATTAAACATTATTCCTAACCGCTGGAATTGAAGTTGGGGGCTGATTGAATCAAACATTGAAAACAATGAGGGAAAGGGAGAGGCTGATAAAGAACAAGTTTTTTCCTGCTGGTTGGGGATTCCAGGATTTGGGAATATTTGGGGGTTAGCCTCAGTTTGGAATTTGAGAATTGTAGGAATGAAAACATTGCCAGATGTGGTGTGGGGTTAGTTTGAAACAATCTTCTGCAAATGGCTATTGATACTCAGACACTTGTTATTATTTTCAATCTGGGGTTTGATAGATTTCCCTTAGTCCAAAGGGGTAAAGAGAAAGAGAGTTCGATCACAGATCAGCCAGGATCTTATTGAATATTGGAACAGGCTTTCAGGAAGATTGTTCCAGATTCCAAACACCCTGTTGGTGAAGTGACTTTCCACATTTCACTTCCCCATCATTTCCAATCTGGGCCCTCTAGTTCATCACCATCTCTTGAGAGGGAAGAGTTTCTCACTCTTTAACCTGTCCATAACTCTGAGGATCTTCAATTTCCTTGTCTGTATCTGCGTGTCTCTCTGTGTCTCTCTATTTTTCTGTATCTGTGTCTCTTTGTGTTTCCTTGTCTGTATCTGTGTACCTCTCTGTGTCTCTGTATTTCTCTGTATCTGTATCTCTTTCTGTTTCCTTGTCTGTATCTGTGTATCTCTCTGTGTCTCTGTATTTCCCTGTATCTGTGTCTCTTTCTGTTTCCTTGTCTGTATCTGTGTGTCTCCCAGTGTCTCTCTATTTCTCAGTATCTGTGTCTCTTTCTGTTTCCTTGTCTGTATCTGTGTGTCTCTGTGTCTCTGTATTTCTCTGTATCTGTGTCTCTTTCTGTTTCCTTGTCTGTATCTGTGTGTCTCTCTGTATTTCTCTGTATCTATGACTCTCTATGCATCTGTGTCTCTCTGTCTCTATCGCTCTGCCTCTCTATCTCTCTATTTCTCTGTATCCATATCTGTGTATCCGTGTCTCTCTTGGTTTCTATCTCTCTGCGTGTCTCTTGTCTCTGTGTTTCTCTGTCTGTCTGTGTTTTTCTCTCTGTGTGTCTCTGTGTTTCTCTGCGTCTCTGTCTCCCTGTGTTTTTCACTCTGTGTATCTCTTGTCTCTGTGTCTCTGTCTCTCTGTGTTTTTCTCTCTGTGTGTCTGTGTGTCTCTTGTCTCTGTGTTTCTCTGTGTCTCTGTCTCTCTGTGTTTCTCTCTGTGTGTCTGTGTGTTTTGATGCTAAGGGCCTAGTATTTTCAGCTCTGAGCTGAACCCACAATCTCTGGAGCGAAGATCGCTGTATTGAAGGCAGGAGGCCCAATCACTCTCTGTCTGGTTTAGTTTTGAAATCTTTACATTTTTAAACACTGAAACCTTTTGCCCTTGTTGGGAGTCTTACTGCGGTTTGGGAAAAGCAAACACTGATCCCACACTAAACCCCCCCCAACACAGGACTGATCAGAGAGTGTGAAATGGAACTGCTGTCAGAGTGGGTTATTAAACTGACAGAAGGGATTTGAAAAATCTCTCAATGTTTCACTGATTAAAAACTCTAATGTCCCACATCATAAATATCTGATCATTGGAACAGAGAGCGAGAGAAAGAGAAACACACGCACACACACACAGAGAAACACACACAAAGAGAGAAACACACACAGACACACTGAAGCACACGTATACAAAGAGAGAAACACATACACACACAAAGAGACAGACACACACACACAAAGAGAGAAACACACACACACAAAGAGAGAAACACACACACACAGAAACAGACAAACACATACACACAAAGAGAGAAGCACACACACAAAGAGAGAAACACACACACAAAGAGAGGAACACGCACATACACAGAAACACACTAGCAGAGAAACACACACACAGGGAAACACACACACACAATAGCACACACACAAAACACACGCACACAAAGAGGAACACACATGCACACAGAGAGAAAAACACACACAAAGAGAGAAACACATACACACATACAGAGAAACACACACATATACAAAGAGAGAAACACGCACACACACACACAAAGAGAGAAACACACACACACACAGAAACACACACACACACACACAGAAACACACACACACACAAAGAGAGAAACACACACACACACACAAAGAGAGAAACACACACACACAAAGAGAGAAACACACACACACACAAAGAGAGAAACACACACACACACAGAAGGAAATACACACACGCGCGCACACACACACAAAGAAAGAAACACACACACACACACAAAGAGAGAAACACACACACAGAGGGAAATACACACACGCACACACACAGACACACACACACACACACACACTTCAATGTCTTTTCCCAAAGGTACGGGAGTCTAAAACTAGAGGGGATAGGTTTAAGGTGAGAGGGGAGAGATACAAAAGTGTCCAGAGGGACAATTTTTTCACACAGAGGGTGGTGAGTGTCTGGAACAAGCTGCCAGAGGTAATAGTAGAGAGGGATACAATCTTGTCTTCTAAAAAATATTGAGACAGTTCCATGGGTAAGATGGGTCCAGAGGGATATGGGCCAAATGTGGGCCATTGGGATTAGCTTAGGAGTTAAAAAAGGGGCAGCATGGGCAAGTGGGGCCGAAGGGCCTGTTTCCATGCTGTAAACCTCTGTGACTTTATGACTTACCCTCTCCCTCCCCCTGGTCTCTCTGCCTTCTCTCCTCACCCTCCACCATCCTCTCTCTCTGTATGTTAGTCTGTACGTCTTTATGTGTGTGTGTAATTCTTTCTGTGTGTGTGTATCTGTGTTTCTCTCTTTGTGCGTGTGTTTCTCTCTCTTTGTGCGTGTGTTTCTCTCTTTGTGTGTGTGTGTGTTTCTCTCTTTGTGTGTGTGTGTGTTTCTCTCTTTGTGTGTATGTTTCAAAGAACAAAAACAGCCCGGGAAACAGGCCCTTCGGCCCAACGAGCCCACGCCGCCATTTTAACATTACCAATCCCCCCTCCACCCATGACCCTTATCTATGTTGTGTTTATGTGTGTGTGTGTGTGTGTGTGTGTGTGTTTCTCTGTATGTGTTTCTGTGTTTGTGTGTGTTTTTTTCTCTTTGTGTGTTTTTTTTCTCTGTGTGTGTTTCTCTCTTTGTGTGTTTGTGCTTCTGTGTGTGTGTGTGTTTTTCTCTTTATGTGCTTGTGTGTTTCTGTGTGTGTGTTTATCTGTTTGTGTGTTTGTGTTTCTCTCTTTGTGTGTGTCTGTTTTTTTTTCTCTTTATCTGCTTGTGTGTTTCTCTGTGTGTGTGTTTATCTGTGTGTGTGGTGTTTCTCTCTTTGAGAAATAGGAAATAGGAGCAGCAGTAGGCCATCTAGCCCTTCACACACACACACAGTGTTTCTCTCTTTGTGTGGGTGTTTGTTTCACTCTGTGTTTCTCTATGTGTATCTGTGTTTCTGTGTGTGTTTGTTTCTCTCTTTGTGTGTGTTTCTCGTGTGTGTGTGCGTTTCTCCCTTTGTGCGTGTGTGTTTCTCTCTTTGTGTGTATGTGTGTGTGCTTCTCTCTTTGTGTGTGTGTGTTTCTGTTTGTGTGTGTGTGTTTCTCTGTGTGTGCGTGTGTGTTTCTCACTGTGTGTGTGTTCTCGCATTGTTTGTGTGTGTGTTTCTCTCTGTGTTTCTGTGTGTTTCTCTGTGTATGTCTGTGTTTCTGTGTGTGTGTGTTTCTGTGTGTGTGTGTGTGTTTCTCTCTTTGTTTGTGTGTGTGTCTTTTTTTTCTCTTTGTGTCTCTGTGTTTCTCTATTTGTGTGTGTTTGTGTGTGTGTGTGTATTTCTCTCTTTGAGTGCTTGTTTCTCTTCGTGTGTGCTTCTCTTTTTGTGTGTTTCTCTTTTTGTGTCTTTTTGTGTGTTTCTGTGTGTGTGTGTGTTTCTCTCTTGTGTATCTGTTTGTATGTGTGTATTTTTCTGTGTGTGTGTGTATCTGTGTTTCTCTCTTTTTGTGTGTGTCTGTTTCTAGCTCTGTGTGTGTGTTTCTCTCTTTGTGTGTTTGTGCTCATCTATTTGTGTGCTTGTGTGTTTCTCTCTTTGTGTGTGCATGTGTTTCTCTCTTTGTGTGTGTGTCTGTTCTCTTTATGTTGTTTTCTCTTTGTGTATGTGTCTTTCTTTCTCTTTGTGTGTCTGTTTCTCTTTTTGTGTGTGTGTTTCTCTCTTTGTGTGTGTGTTTCTCTCCATTTGTGTGTGTGTTTCTCTCTTTGTGTGTGTGTCTGTTCTCTTTATGTTGTTTTCTCTTTGTGTATGTGTCTTTCTCTCTCTTTGTGTGTCTGTTTCTCTCTTTGTGTGTGTGTGCGTTTCTCTCTTTGTGTGTCTGTGTTTCTCTCTTTGCGTGTATGTGTTTCTCTCTTTGTGTGTGTTTCAGTGTGTGTGTGTTTCTCTCTGCCTGTGTGTGTGTTTCTCTGTCTGTGTTTGTGTGTGTGCTTTTTCTCCTTGTTTTTTTTTCTCTTTGTGTGTGTGTGTTTCTCTCTTTGTGTGTGTGTGTGTGTTTCTCGTTTCTCTGTGTGTGTGTGTTTTTCTTTCTGTGTGTGTGTGTGTTTCTCTCTTTGTGTGTGTGTGTTTTTCTTCTTGGTGTTTTTTCTCTATGTGTGTATCTGTGTGTGTCTCTCTGTATCTGTGTGTCTCTCTCTCACACTCTATCTGTATGTCTCTCTGTCTGTATCTGTTGTGTCTATCTCTCTCTGCATCTGTGTGTGTGTCACTCTCTCTCTGTATCTCTCTCTCCTTCTCTCTCTGTATCTGTGTGTGTCTCTCTCTGTATCTGTGTGTCTCTCTCTGCATCTGTGTGTCTCTGTCTCTCTGTATCTGTGTGTGTCTCTCTCTTTGTATCTGTGTCTCTCGCTCTATCTGTATGTCTCCATCTCTCTGTATCTGTGTGTGTCTCTCTCTCTTTCTCTCTGTCTCTCTCTCTCTCTCTGTCTCTCATGTGTGACACTCTCTCTTTGCGTCTCTCTCTTTCACCCTCCGTGTCTCACTCTGTCTCTTTCTCTCTCTCTGGATGGGTATCTCTCTGTCTCTGGGTGTGTGTGTGTCTCTCTCTCTGTTTCTCTGCTCATCTCTCTGTATCTGTGTCTCTCTCTATCTGTCTGTCTGTCTGTCTCTCTTTCTGTCTCTCTATCTGTGTCTCTCTGTCTGTATCTGTGTCTCCCCGTTTCACTCTGTATCTGTGCGTCTCTCTCTCTCTCTGTGTATCTGTCTCACTCTCAGCATCTCTGTCTCTCTCTCTCTCTCTGTCTGTGTGTCTCTCTCTGTGTCTGTGTGTGTCTCTCTCCCTCTCTGTCTGTCTGTCTTTCTCTGTATCTCTCTCTCGCTCTCTGTATATGTCTGTCTGTCTCTCTCTGTATCCGTGCCTGTGTCTCTCTCTCTCACTCTGTTGCGTGTGTCTCTCTCTGTCTCTGCGTGTGTGTGTCTCTGTATCTGTGTGTTTCTTTATATATGTGTCCCTCTCTGTATTTTTCTCTGTCTCTCTGTATCTGTTTGTCTCTGTCTCTGTATCGCTGTGTCTCTGTATCTGTGTGTCCCTCTCTGTATTTCTCTCTGTGTCCCTCTGTTTCCACGTCTGTGTGTCTGTCACTGTATTTCTCCCTGTGTTTCTCTCTTTCTGTCTGTATATGTGTGTCTCTCTGTATCTGTGTGTCTCTCTCTCTGTGTCTGTGTGTCTCTGTCTCTCTCTCTCTGTATCTGTGTGTCTCTGTATTCTGAAATTGCCCCTTAATTTCCCAAGTTGTGAAGGTTGGAGGGATTGTCCATGCTAAATTACCCCACAGATGGAGAGATGTGTGTGCCTCTCTCTCTTTGTGTGTGTCTATCTCTCTTTGAATGTGTGTGTTTTTGTGTTTGTCTGTGTGTGTGTATATGTGTGTGTCTCTCTCTCTGTCTCTCTCATTCTGCCTCAAACTGTCCACAATATTCGGGCTGTGGTCTCACCAAGGCCCTGTCTAATTGCAGCAAGAGCCTGTTCCTGTTCTCCAATCCTCTCGCTATGGAGGCCAACATCCCGTTGGCCTTTTCTCCAGCCTCCTGCCCCTGCGTGCTTGCCTCCAGCGATTGGTGTGTGAGGGACACCCAGGTCTCCTTGTACATTCCCCGCTCCTCATTTATGGCCATTCAGACAGTAATCCGCCTCCCCCTTTCTGCTCCCAAAGTGGAGAACCTCACATTTGCCACTTAATACATCCCTTTCCCCCATTAGGATCATTCCTAAAACCAATCACTTTTCACCAAATCTGTGGGGCGTCTGTCCCTAAACTCGCCTGTGACTCAATTTTTCACTCTTGGTTCCTGTGAAGCATCTCAGGGACAATTCCGTTCAAGGTGCTACATAAATGCAAGTTGTTGTTGTTGTGTGTGAGTGTCAGCGTCCGTCCATGTCCGGGACACTGTAGGTTACAGAGAATGGTTCACTCTGGTCTGTGACTGTCCATCTCGTGTGTGTCTCAGTGTCAGCTCTGTAACACACACAGCACAATCCCATCCTGTTTCTGTCTCTCTGTCTCTGTCTCTGTCTCTGGATCTCTCTCTGAAGAATGCTTTCTATGGGGCATCTGTAAAAAATGGGGAGAGTTGTAGCTGACATGTCAAATTCCCTCAGTCTTCTGAGAAAGTAGTGGCGTTGGTGAGGCTTTCTTAACCATAGTTTTGTGTGGAGGGACTAGGACAGGTTGTTGGGGATCTGGGAACCTAAAAACTTGAAGCTCTCGATGTGCGGGTTAGGTGGAGTGGCCGTGCTAAGTTTGTCGGGGGATTAAATATGTGAGGTTATGGGGATAGGAGCTGGGTGGGATTGGTGACAATACAGCCTCAATGGGCTGAATGGCCTCTTTCTGCACTGTTGGGATTCTATGAACACTGCGTGACCCTCTCCATCTCAATCACTTCCTCTCTCTCTGTAACCCTCTCTCTCTGTAACCCTCTCTCTGTAACTCTCTCTCTCTGTAACCCTCTCTCTCTGTAACCATCTCTCTCTGTAACTCACTCTCTCTGTAACTCACTCTCTCTGTAACTCACTCTCTCTGTAACCCTCTCTCTCTGTAACCCTCTCTCTCTGTAACCCTCTCTCTCTGTGTAACCCTCTCTCTCTGTAACTCTCTCTCTGAAACCCTCTCTCTCTGAAACCCTCTCTCTCTGAAACCCTCTCTCTCTGAAACCCTCTCTCTCTGTAACCCTCTCTCTCTGTAACCCTCTCTCTCTGTGTAACCCTCTCTCTCTGTGTAACCCTCTCTCTCTGTAACTCTCTCTGTCTGTAACCCTCTCTCTCTGTTACTCTCTCTGTGTAACCCTCTCTCTCTGTAACCCTCTATCTCTGTCACCATCTCTCTCTGTAACTCACTCTCTCTGTAACCCTCTCTCTCTGTAACCCTCTCTCTCTGTAACCCTCTCTCTCTGTAACTCTCTCTGTCTGTAACCCTCTCTCTCTGTTACTCTCTCTGTGTAACCCTCTCTCTCTGTAACCCTTTCTCTCTGTCAACATCTCTCTCTGTAACCCTCTCTCTCTGTAACCCTCTCTCTCTGTAACCCTCTCTCTCTGTAACCCTCTCTCTCTGTAACCCTCTCTCTCTGTAACTCTCTCTCTCTGTAACCCTCTCACTGTAACTCTCTCTCTCTGTAACTCTCTCTCTCTGTGACTCTCTGTCTGTGTGACCCTCTCTCTCTGTGACCCTCTCTCTCTGTAACCCTCTCTCTCTGTAACTCACTCTCTCTGTAACCCTCTCTCTCTGTAACCCTCTCTCTCTGTTACTCTCTCTGTGTAACCCTCTCTCTCTGTGACCCTCTCTGTCTGTGACCCTCTCTCTCTGTGACTCTCTCTCTCTGTGACCCTCTCTCTCTGTAACCATCTCTCTCTGTAACTCACTCTCTCTGTAACTCACTCTCTCTGTAACCCTCTCTCTCTGTAACCCTCTCTCTCTGTGACACTCCCTCTCTGTGACCCTCTCTCTCTGTGACCCTCTCTCTCTGTGACCCTCTCTCTCTGTAACCATCTCTCTCTGTAACTCACTCTCTCTGTAACTCACTCTCTCTGTAACCCTCTCTCTCTGTAACCCTCTCTCTGTAACCCTCTCTCTCTGTAACTCTCTCTCTCTGTAACCCTCTCTCTCCGTAACTCTCTCTCTGTAACTCTCTCTCTCTGTAACCCTCTCTCTCTGTGTAACCCTCTCTCTCTGTAACTCTCTCTCTGAAACCCTCTCTCTCTGAAACCCTCTCTCTCTGAAACCCTCTCTCTCTGAAACCCTCTCTCTCTGAAACCCTCTCTCTCTGAAACCCTCTCTCTCTGTAACCCTCTCTCTCTGTAACCCTCTCTCTCTGTAACCCTCTCTCTCTGTGTAACCCTCTCTCTGTGTAACCCTCTCTCTGTGTAACCCTCTTTCTCTGTAACTCTCTCTGTAACCCTCTCTGTCTGTAACCCTCTCTGTCTGTAACCCTCTCTGTCTGTAACCCTCTCTCTCTGTTACTCTCTCTCTCTGTTACTCTCTCTCTCTGTTACTCTCTCTCTCTGTTACTCTCTCTCTCTGTAACTCTCTCTCTGTGTAACCCTCTCTCTGTGTAACCCTCTCTCTCTGTAACCCTCTCTCTCTGTAACCCTCTCTCTCTGTAACCCTCTCTCTCTGTAACCCTCTCTCTCTCCCTATCCTGTCTCTCTCTCCGTGTTACTCTCTCTCTCTATCCTATCTCTCTCGCTCTCTGTCTCTCAGTCTCTGTCTCTCGCTCTCTCTCTCTCTGTTACTCTCTCTATATCCTGTCTCTCTCTCTCTCTCTCTCTCTCTCTGTTACTCTCTCTCTCTCTATCATGTCTCTCTCCCTCTGTTGCTCTCTCTGTCTCTATCCTGTCATTCACTCTCTCTCTATCCTGTCAGTTTTTCTGTCTCTCTCTCTCTCTATCCTGTCTCTCTCTCTCTGTTACTCTCTCTCTATCCTGCCTCTATTTATGTTACTCTCTCTCTCTATCCTCTCTCTCTCTCTGTTATTCTCTCTCTCTACATCCTCTCTCTCTCTCTCTCTCTGTTATTCTCTCTCTCTATCCTGTCTCTCTCTCTCTGTCTCTCTCTCTCTGTCTACATCCTCTCTCTCTCCCTCTCTCTGTTAATCTCTCTCTATCCTGAATCACTCTCTCTCTGTTACTCAAACTCTATCCTGTCTCTCTCTGTCTGTTACTCTCTCTCACTCTATCCTGTATCTCTCTCTCTCTGTTACTCTCTCTCACTCTATCCTGTATCTCTCTCTCTCTCTCTCTGTTACTCTCTCTCTCTATCCTGAATCACTCTCTCTCTGTTACTCAAACTCTATCCTGTCTCTCTCTGTCTGTTACTCTCTCTCACTCTATCCTGTATCTCTCTCTCTCTGTTACTCTCTCTCACTCTATCCCGTATCTCTCTCCCTCTCTCTGTTTCTCTCTCTCTATCCCGTATCTCTCTCTCTCTCTGTTACTCTCTCTCTATCCTCTCTCTCTCTAGCTCTCTGTCTCTCTCTCTGTCTGTCTCTCTCTATCCTCTCTCTCTCTCTCTGTTACTCTCTCTCTATCCTCTCTCTCTCTCTCATGTCTCTCTCTTCGTTACACCCTCTCTCTATCCTCTCTCTGTTCCTTGCTCTCTATATCCTGTCTCTCTCTCTGTTACTCTCTCTCTCTATCCTCTCTCTCTCTCTGTTAATCTCTCTCTCTATCCTGTCTCTCTCGCTCTGTTAGGATACTCTCTCTCTCTCTGTCCTCTCACTCTCTATCCTCTCTCTCTCTCTGTTACTCTCTCTCTCTCTTTCTCTCTCTGTTACTCTCTCTCTCTATCCTCGCTCTCTCTATCCTCTCTCTCTCTCTGTTACTCTCTCTCTATATATCCTGTCTCTCTCTCTCTCTTTCTGTCTCTCTCTGTCTCTCTGTTACTCTCTCTCTCTTTCCTGTCTCTCTCTCTCTTTCTCTCTCTGTTACTCTCTCTCTCTGTGTTACTCTCCCCTTCTATCCTCTCTGTCTCTCTGTTACTCTCACTCTATCCTGTCTCTCTCTCTCTGTCTCTCTCTTTGTCTCTCTCTCTCTCTCTATCCTGTCTCTCTCTCGCGCTCTCTCTCTGTTACTCTCAAGGCCCAGATTGTAATAACTGAGAGAGGTTTAGGGCAGAGATTACTGATACAAAGCCCAGATTGTAATAACTGAGAGAGGTTCAGGGCAGAGATTACTAATACAAGGCCCAGATTGTAATAACTGAGAGAGGTTTAGGGTAGAGATTACTGATACTATCCCAGATTGTAATAACTGAGAGAGGTTTAGGACAGAGATTACTGATACAAGGCCCAGATTGTAATAACTGAGAGAGGTTTAGGGCAGAGATTACTGATACTATCCCAGATTGTAATAACTGAGAGAGGTTTAGGACAGAGATTACTGATACAAGGCCCAGATTGTAATAACTGAGAGAGGTTTAGGGCAGAGATTACTGATACAAGGCCCAGACTGTAAAAACTGAGAGAGGTTTAGGGCAGAGATTACTGATACAAGGCCCAGATTGTAATAACTGAGAGAGGTTTAGGGCAGAGATTACTGATACAAGGCCCAATTGTAATAACAGCGAGAGGTTTAGGTTAGAGATTACTGATACTATCCCAGATTGTAATAACTGAGAGAGGTTCAGGGCAGAGATTACTGATACAAGACCCAGATGGTAATAACTGAGAGGGGTTTAGGGCAGAGATTACTGATACTATCCCAGATTGTAATCACTGAGAGAGGGTTAGGGCAGAGATTACTGATACAAGGCCCAGATTGTAATAACAGAGAGAGGTTTAGGGCAGAGATTACTGATACAAGGCCCAGATTGTAATCGCTGAGAGAGGTTTACGGCAGAGGTTACTGATACAAGGCACAGATTGTAATAACCGTGAGAGACATGAACAGTGTGGATCGGGAGCAGCTGATCCCCCTAGTTGAAGGGTCAGTGATGAGGGGGACACAGGTTCAAGGTGAGGGATAGGAGGTTGAGGGGGGATGTGAGGAAGAACTGTTTTACCCAGAGGGTGGGGAGGGTCGGGAATGTGCTGCCTGGGAGGGGGGGGTAGAGGCAAGTTGTCTCACACCCTTTAAAAAGTCCCTGGATGATCACTGGGCCCATCATCACATTCAGGGCTGTGGGCCAAGTGCTGGGGAATGGGGTTGGGTGGGGATGTTAGGTGGTTCTGACGGGTCAGTACAGACTCGATGGGCCGAGGGGTCTCTCCTGCACTGTGGGAATCTGGGATTGTGTGGTGGGGAAATGCTGGGATCTGGAATGTTGTGTCTGAGACGGAGGGGGAAGGAGATTCCATCAGGAAGAGATTGAATGGGAAGCTGAGGGGAAAATATTGACAGGGTTACGGGGACTGGGAATAGTCAAACTGCTCTTGCAGGCTCTCCATCCTGGATTGATGGGCTGAATGGCCTCCTGTGCTGTCCCCATTCTATGATTCACACACAAGTGACCCTCTGGGTGTCTATTAGAGCCCACTCATTCCTCCAGGATCAGTTCCAGCATTTCAAGCTAAGATCCCAGTACGTTATAGCTGGGGGCAGTGAGGAGTAAAACAGAAATAGGAATGAGTGTGTGTGAGTGCCGGTGTGGTTATGTTTCTGTGTGTGTGAGGGGGAGATTCTAAGTGTCTGCACGTATTTCTGTGTGTGTGTGTGTGTGTGAGCTTGTGTGTCTCCCTGTGTGTGTGTGTGTGAGAGAGATTGTGTGTCTCCCTGTGTGTGAGCTTATGTGTCTGTGAGTGGTTGTGTGTTTCTGTATGTGTGTGTGTATGTCAACATGTGTTTCTGTGTGCCTGTGAGTGTGTGTGTGTCTCTATGTCTGTGAGTGAATGTGTGTGTGTGTGTGTATGTCTGTCTCTCTGTGTCTGGGTGTGTGAGTGTGTATCTGTGTCTGTGTCTCTCTGTGAATATGTGTGTGTCTCTCTGTCTCTATGTGAGTGCCTCTGTGTTTGTGTCTGTGTGTGTGTATGTGTGTGTGCATCTGTCTCTGTGTCAATGAGTGTGTGTGTGTGTGTGTGTGTGTGTGTGCATCTGTCTGCATCAGAGTGTGTATGTGTGTGTGCATCTGTCTCTGTGTCAATGTGTGTGTGTGCATCTGTTTGTGTCACTGAGTGTGTGTGTGTGCATGCATCTGTCTGTGTCAATGAGTGTGTATGTGTGTGTATCTGTCTCTGTGTCAATGTGTGTGTGTGTGTGTATCTGTCTCTGTGTCAATGTGTGTGTGTGTGTGTGTATCTGTCTCTGTGTCAATGTGTGTGTGTGTGTGCATCTGTCTGTGTCAATGAGTGTGTGTGTTTATGCATCTGTGTTTGTGTGTGTGTGTGTGCATCTGTCTCTGTCAATAAGTGTGTGTCTGTGCATGTGTGTGTGTGTGTGTGTGTGTCAGCATGTATGAGTGTTTAAATCTCAATTATGTGCAGTTTCAGGCCAAATGCCCCATTGAGCCTGCTCCCCCACTCAAACAGATCATGGTAAACACACACAGAAATATACAGGTAGTTTGGATGTATTTATTGACCTGTTAATGTGACTGAATGCTTCACATCCTGGTTTGCCATAGACACAAAAAATGAGACAGCATTGTAAGCAGTGTAGCTGGAAATATCAAATTGCAAAGAGTTTTTCATGTTTAGTAAATGGACAAAACTGGTGGTGATGTTTCAGAGCAGGGAAATATAAATTGACACAACTTAGATTGAAAAGGGATAGAACAACATACTTTAATAAATGATGAAAAGACAGAAACCGTGGAAGCTCCAAATGTCCCGATATTTCACAGCTGGATTCACACAATACACACAGCAATGTCTCTGATATAGTGGAACTGTTGGAAATGTGGTTCATCTCAGTGCGGAGGCTGCCTTCATGTTCCAGAGTTAATCTGATCACTCTCATCAAAACAGGATCCACATTTCTGTACAATGTGAGTGAATTGTAAACTCAGTGAGTTCAGGTTCAATGTTTAAAATAACCAGGCCCTTTTCTGTGGCTGCTTTGGGGAATGTCAGTGGGATGTAGTTTCCAGGCAAGTGTGAACAATTGTATTGGGGAATCATTGGAAGCAGTTTCCATTGAGAGCTTCCTGCATTCTGGAAATGTGTGGGATCTATTCAGAGATAGGAAATGGATGGGTGAATAAAGATGCAGTTTGATGTTAATTACATGAGACTGTCGGCTTTGAAGATTCCCCAGTTCCATGTGCTGAGAGACAGGAATGATTAAACAATGTCTACAATTCAAAGCCTTCAGGCAAGTGAAAAAGCAGGAGAACAACTGAATCCACAAACGCTGCCACAGACAGTATTCCAAGCTTCAACTTCATGTTTGAATGTGAAATAAACCCCAGGCCACACTGGGATGCTGAACTATTTGATTCCTGTTTTTTTAAAATAAAAATCTGTGCTGAAACATTCCTTGGACAGAGCAGAGGGAATTTGACTCTGGATTTAGCCCATTCCAGGATTTGTGTTGGGAACATTTGAGGAAGGGTGCAGATTAAACATTATTCCTAACCGCTGGAATTGAAGTTGGGGGCTGATTGAATCAAACATTGAAAACAATGAGGGAAAGGGAGAGGCTGATAAAGAACAAGTTTTTTCCTGCTGGTTGGGGATTCCAGGATTTGGGAATATTTGGGGGGTAGCCTCAGTTTGGAATTTGAGAATTGTAGGAATGAAAACATTGCCAGATGTGGTGTGGGGTTAGTTTGAAACAATCTTCTGCAAATGGCTATTGATGCTCAGACACTTGTTATTATTTTCAATCTGGGGTTTGATAGATTTCCCTTAGTCCAAAGGGGTAAAGAGAAAGAGAGTTCGATCACAGATCAGCCAGGATCTTATTGAATATTGGAACAGGCTTTCAGGAAGATTGTTCCAGATTCCAAACACCCTGTTGGTGAAGTGATTTTCCACATTTCACTTCCCCATCATTTCCAATCTGGGCCCTCTAGTTCATCACCATCTCTTGAGAGGGAAGAGTTTCTCACTCTTTAACCTGTCCATCACTGAGGATCTTCAATTTCCTTGTCTGTATCTGCGTGTCTCTCTGTGTCTCTGTATTTCTCTGTATCTCTTTCTGTTTCCTTGTCTGTATCTGTGTATCTCTCTGTCTCTCTATTTCTCAGTATCTGTGTCTCTTTCTGTTTCCTTGTCTGTATCTGTGTGTCTCCCAGTGTCTCTCTATTTCTCAGTATCTGTGTCTCTTTCTGTTTCCTTGTCTGTATCTGTGTGTCTCTGTGTCTCTGTATTTCTCTGTATCTATGACTCTCTATCTCTATGTATCTGTGTCTCTCTGTCTCTATTGCTCTGCCTCTCTATCTCTCTATTTCTCTGTATCCATATCTGTGTATCCGTGTCTCTCTTGGTTTCTATCTCTCTGCGTGTCTCTTGTCTCTGTGTTTCTCTGTGTCTCTGTCTCTCTGTGTTTTTCTCTCTGTATGTCTCTGTGTTCCTCTGCGTCTGTCTCCCTGTGTTTTTCTCTCTGTGTATCTCTTGTCTCTGTGTTTTTCTCTCTGTGTGTCTGTGTGTCTCTTGTCTCTGTGTTTCTCTGTGTCTCTGTCTCTGTGTTTCTCTCTGTGTGTCTGTGTGTTTTGATGCTAAGGGCCTAGTATTTTCAGCTCTGAGCTGAACCCACAATCTCCGGAGCGAAGATCGCTGTATTGAAGGCAGGAGGCCCAATCACTCTCTGTCTGGTTTATTTTTGTAATGTTTAAGTTTTTAAACGTCTGTTAGCCTTGTTGGGGATCTCACTGCAGTTTGAGAAAAGCAAACACTGATCCCACACTAAACCCCCCCCAACACAGGACTGAGCAGAGAGTGTGAAATGGAACTGCTGTCAGACTGGGTTATTAAACTGACGGAAGGGATTTGAAAAATCTCTCAATGTTTTACCAATTAAAAACTCTAATGTCCCACATCATAAATATCTGATCATTGAACATAGAACATAGAACATTACAGCGCAGAACAGGCCCTTTGGCCCACGATGTTGCACCGACCAGTTAAAAAAAAACAACAATGACCCGCTAACCTAAACCAATCCCTTTTCGTCCATAAACCTGTCCACAGACCTCTTAAACGCCCCCAAACTAGGCGCATTTACGACTGCAGCAGGCAGGGCATTCCAATCCCTCACCACCCTCTGGGTAAAGAACCTACCCCTGACATCTGTCTTATAACTACCCCCCCTTAGTTTAAAGCCATGCCCCCTCGTGTTAGATATTTCCATCAGAGGAAAAAGGCTATCACTATCCACCCTATCTAAACCTCTAATCATCTTATATGTTTCAATAAGATCCCCTCTTAGCCGCCTTCTTTCCAGCAAAAACAACCCCAAATCCCTCAGCCTCTCCTCATAGGATCTCCCCTCCATACCAGGCAACATCCTGGTAAACCTCCTCTGCACCCTCTCCAAAGCCTCCACATCCTTCTTGTAATGTGGGGACCAGAACTGCACACAATACTCCAAGTGCGGCCGCACCAGAGTTGTGTACAGTTGCAACATGACGCTACGACTCCTAAATTCAATCCCCCTACCAATAAACGCCAAGACACTGTATGCCTTCTTAACAACCTTATCTACTTGATTGGTGTATCTCTCTTTTACAGATCAAGTGATGGGTTGAATTTTGGACGCTGTAGATTTCCCTCAGCTGATTATGAAGATCTCTGAGTGACACAAACACAATATCTGCTCTCGGTGACTGTAACAGTCAAATTGTCTCTGTTTATCATTCTGAATCTGGAACTGAGACAATCGTGGACAGGATTGCAGTTTTCAGTGTGAAATGTATACGGTGATTTTTGTTGTAATGTAATTGTAGTTAATAGTTTTCTTGGAGTTTAAGTGTCATGTATAAGTAAAGAACTTTTCTTGTTCCTTATTTACAATTGTTCATTTCCTGTGATGTTGAGCTGTTTTTTTCTCTTTCTGGTCTCTGTTACAGTTGTACAGATACCGGGCAGCTCAGATCACATGGGTTCTGATCGCAGTGTGAAGCTGAAAAGGATATATGTACTTTTGTTAACTTTAAAATCAATTTCCCTGTAAAATACTCTCTGAATTTTGAAATATACATTGAATGCAAAACTAGACCTGACTTTGCCTAATTCTGTCTCTCTTTTTGTATTTCTTGATTAGTGTATTTATGTGTGTGTCTCTCTATCTATATCTTTATGTGGTTTTGTACATCTCTCTGCCTCTATTTATCTGTATCTCTCTCTGTCTGTATATCTCTGTTTATCTGTGTGTCTCTCTCTGTCTCTGTATTTCTCTCTATTTGTGTCTCTCTCTGTCTCAGTATATCACTGTTTATCTGTGTGTCTCTCTCTGTCTCTGTATTTCTCTCTATTTGTGTCTCTCTCTGTCTCTCTGTATATATCTCTCTGTGTATCTGTGTGTCTCTCCCTCTGTCTCTGTATTTCTCTCTATTTGTGTCTCTCTCTGTCTCTCTGTATATATCTCTGTTTATCTGTGTGCCTCTCTCTGTCTCTGTATTTCTCACTATTTGTGTCTCTCCCTGTCTCTCTGTATATATCTCTGTTTATCTGTGTGTGTCTCTCTGTCTCTGTATTTCTCTCTATTTGTGTCTCTCTCTGTATCTCTGTGTATCTTTCTCTGTGTTTCTCTCTCTGTCTCTGTGTCAATACCTCTCTGGGTATCTGTGTGTGTTTGTGTCTTTGCATTTCTCTATATCTGTCTCTGTCTCTGTGTCTCGATGCTAAGGGCCTAGTATTTTAGGCTCTGTGCTGAACCCACAATCTCTCTGATTCTGAGAGAAGATCAACATTGAAGGTGTGAGGCCTCATCACTCTGTCTGGTTTTGTAATCTTTACATTTTTAAACCCTGTCTCTTAAAAGTCTGTTAGAAGTCCTCCATTTTCAAATCTTTACCCTGCTTCTGCTGTGTCTCAGACTCCACCTGGTCTGCACATCTTTGGACTGTGGAAGGAAACCAGGAAGAAACCCACGCAGACATGGGGAGAATGTGCAAACTCCATTCCCAAGCCGAGAATTGAACCCGGGTCCCTGGTGCTGTGAGGCGGCAATGCTAACCATCGTGTCCCTGTGCTGTCCTATCCCATGTACTGGGATGCAGTGAAAGGTTTGGTTTCTTGCACACTGCACAGACAAAAGGCCAATCAACCCAACCCGCTCTTCTTTGTACTGTGGGAGGAAACGAGAATTTCTTTAATCTGTCCTTAAAGAATTATTGACTAATCTTTAAACGTCCACATGAACCCTGACAGAACAAGGCCAACATGGGGGAATCTAGTATCAGGTTTGAAAATGGATTCATTAGTGTCAGAAGTAGAGTTATATTAACACTGCAATGAAGTTACTGTGAAAAGCCTGTAGTCACCAAGCTCTGGGACCTGATTGGGTTACACTGAGGGAGAATTTAGCACAGCTGATCCACCTTTCAAACTGTGAGAGTAAACCGGAGGAAACCCACACAGACACGGGGAGAATGTGCAAGCTTCACACAGACAGTGACCCCCAGCACTGTCTCAGAGTAAGGGGAGGGGGTAGGATGTTTAGGACTGAGATGAGGAGGAATTTCTTCCCTCAGAGTCATAGAGTCACACAGTGAAGAACAGGCCCTTTGGCCCATCGACTCTGCACCAACAGGAACTCACACTAAAGCTGCGCTAGCCCAGTTTTCCATCTCTTGTCCCGTATCTGGGAACGTCGGGATGTTTTGAGCGCTCATCCAAATGTTTTTGAAAGATTGGAAGGTTTCCAGCCTCCATTCCCTTCCCAGGCAGCGTGTCCCCGAATCTCCCCACCCTCCGAGTGAACATTCCTCACAACTCCCCTCCGACTCACTCCGACTAAAACCCTGTCCCCTCGTGACTGACGAGTGAGGTGAGCAGAGCTGCACACAGTGTTCCAGCCTCCCCATCGCTCTGTGTAACTCCAACCTGAACTCTTTACTCTTATTCTCTACACCATGACTGATAAAGGCAAGTGTTTCATCTGCCTTCTTTACCCCCTGATTCACCTACTCTGCTGCCTTCAGGGATCTGGGAATCATTTCCCGAGATCCGTATGTTCCTCTGAGCTTCCCAGTGTCCCGCCACTCATTAAATACTCCCTCACCTTGTTACTTCTTCCAAATGGCATCAGCTCCCACTTATCAGGGTTAAATCCCATATGCTGTGCCTATCTGACCCAACCCAGTTCTATCTCCCTGTAACCTCCAACCTTCTCCCCGATTAACCATCCCACCAATCTTGGTCTCATCTGGACACCTTGCTGATCATTGCCCCCAGATTATCCTCTGTAACATTGATATAGAACAATAATAAACCCCCCCAGCACTGAGCCTTGTGGTACCCCACAACTGGACACAGGCCTCCAGTCACTCAAACAGCTTTCTACCACCCACCCTCAGTGTCCAAACCCTAAACCAGTTTCCAATCCATCTCCCCAACTTTCCCAGAATTCCGGGATGGGAAATCTTTGGAATTCTCTATCCCGGAGGGTTGTGGAGGCTCCATCATCGTTCACAGATTGAGATACCAGAGGAAACCACATCCCTGTGTTCAGATTCCTGATACAAAGCCCAGATTGTAATAACTGACAGAGGTTTAGGGCAGAGATTACTGATACAAGGCCCAGATTGTAATAACTGAGAGATGTTTAGGGCAGAGATTACTGATACAAAGCCCACATTGTAATAACTGAGAGAGGTTTAGGGCAGAGATTACTGATACAAGGCCCAGATTGTAATAACTGAGAGGGGTTTAGGGCAGAGATTACTGATACAAGGCCCAATTGTAATAACAGCGAGAGGTTTAGGTTAGAGATTACTGATACAAGGCCCAGATTGTAATAACTGAGAGAGGTTTAGGGCAAAGATTGCTGATACAAGGCCCAGATTGTAATAACTGAGAGAGGTTGAGGACAGAGATTACTGATACAAGGCCCAGATTGTATTAACTGAGAGAGGTTTAGGGCAGAGATTACTGATACAAGGCCCAGATTGTAATCGCTGAGAGAGATTTACGGCAGAGGTTACTGATACAAGGCACAGATTGTCATAACTGAGTGAGGTTTAGGGCAAAGATTACTGATACAAAGCCCAGGTTGTAATAATGGGAAAGGTTTAGGACAGAGGTTACTGATACAAGGCCAAGATTGTAATAACTGAGAGGTTAGGATAGAGATTACTGATACAAGGCCCAGATTGTCATAACTGAGAGAGGTTTACAACAAAGATTACTGATACAAGGCCCTGATTGTCATAACCAAGAAAGTTTTATGGCAGTATTTCCTGATACAAGGCCCAGATTGTAATAATGGGAAAGGTTTAGGGCAGAGGTTACTGATACAAGGCCCAGATTGTAATAACGGAGTGTCTATTAATTGTAGTTAATAGTTTTCTTATAGTTTAAATTTCATGTATAAATAAAGAACTTTTCTTGTTCCTTATTCACAATTGTTCATTTCCCGTGATGTTGAGCTCCTGTTGCTTCTCTTTGTGGTCTCTGTTACAGTTGTACAGATACCGGGCAGCTCAGATCGCATGGGTTCTGATCTCAGTGTGAACTCAAAGATCAGATTCACTTTTGTTAACTTTAAAATCAATTTTCCTGTGAAATATTCTCTGAATTTTTAAATAAACATTGAATGCAAAATTAACTAATTCTGACTTTGTCTAACTCCATCTCTCTTTCTCTATATCTCTGTTAGTATGAATTTGTGTGCGTGTCTCTCTAAATATCTCTCTACATATATGTGTGTCTCTGCCTCTGTATTTCTCTGTATCTGTTTCTCTTTGTTTCCTTGTCTGTATCTGTGTATCTCTGTGTCTCTGTATTTCTCTGTATCTGTGTGTCTTTCTGTTTCCTTGTCTGTATCTGTGTATCTCTCTGTGTCTCTGTATTTCTCTGTATCTGTGTCTCTTTCTGTCTCCTTGCCTGTATCTATGTGTCTCTGTGTCTCTGTATTTCTCTGTATCTGTGTCTCTTTCTATCTCCTTGTCTGTATCTGTGCATCTCTCTGTGTCTCTGTATTTCTCTGTATCTGTGTCTCTTTCTGTCTCTTTGTCTGTATCTGTGTATCTCTCTGTGTCTCTGTATTTCTCCGTATCTATGACTCTCTATCTCTATGTATCTGTGTCTCTCTGTCTCTATCGCTCTGCCTCTCTATCTCTCTATTTCTCTGTATCCATATCTGTCTGTCTCTATCCCCTCTGTGTATCTGTGTCTCTCTTGGTTTCTATCTCTCTGTGTGTCTCTTATCTCTGTGTTTCTCTGTGTCTCTGTCTCAGTGTTTTTCTCTCTCTGTGTCTGTTGTCTCTGTGTTTCTCTGTGTCTCTGTCTCTCAGTGTTTTTCTCTCTGTGTTTTCTCTCTGTGTGTCTGTGTGTTTCTTGTCTGTGTTTCTCTGTGTCTCTGTCTCTCTGTGTTTTCTCTCTGTGTGTCTGTGTGTTTCTTGTCTCTGTGTTTCTCTGTCTCTGTGTTTTTCTCTGTGTGTCTCTGTGTTTCTCTGTGTCTCTGTCTCTGTGTTTTTCTCTGTGTGTCTGTGTGTTTTTTGTCTGTGTCTCTGTCTCTCTGTGCTTTTCTCCCTGTGTGTCTGTGTGTTTCTCTGTGTCTCTGTCTCTCTGTGTTTTTCTCTCTGTGTGTCTGTGTGTTTTGATGCTAAGGGCCTAGTATTTTCAGCTCTGAGCTGAACCCACAATCTCTGGAGCGAAGATCGCTGTATTGAAGGCAGGAGGCCCAATCACTCTCTGTCTGGTTTAGTTTTGTAATGTTTAAGTTTTTAAACGTCTGTTACCCTTGTTGGGGATCTCACTGCAGTTTGAGAAAAGCAAACACTGATCCGACACTAACCCCCCCCAACACAGGACTGAGCAGAGAGTGTGAAATGGAACTGCTGTCAGACTGGGTTATTAAACTGACAGAAGGGATTTGAAAAATCTCTCAATGTTTCACTGATTAAAAACTGTAATGTCCCACATCATAAATATCTGATCATTGGTGTATCTCTCTTTTACAGATCAAGTGATGGGTTGAATTTTGGACGCTGTAGATTTCCCTCAGCTGATTATGAAGATCTCTGAGTGACACAAACACAATATCTGCTCTCGGTGACTGTAACAGTCAAATTGTCTCTGTTTATCACTCTGAATCTGGAACTGAGACAATCGTGGACAGGATTGCAGTTTTCAGTGTGAAATGTATAAGGGGATTTTTGTTGTAATGTAATTGTAGTTAATAGTTTTCTTGGAGTTTAAGTTTCATGTATAAATAAAGAACTTTTCTTGTACCTTATTCACAATTGTTCATTTCCCGTGATGTTGAGCTCTGTTTTTTCTCTTTCTGGTCTCTGTTACAGTTGTACAGATACCGGGCAGCTCAGATCACATGGGTTCTGATCTCAGTGTGAAGCTGAAAAGGACAGATGTACTTTTGTTAACTTTAAAATCAATTTTCCTGTAAAATACTCTCTGAATTTTTAAATAAACATTGAATGCAAAGCTAGACCTGACTTTGCCTAATTCCATCTCTCTTTTTGAATTTCTCGATTCGTGTATTTACGTGTGTGTCTCTCTATTTCATCTTTCTTACTTTATCATCTCTCTGTCTCTATCTGTACCTGTCTCTCTCTCTCTCTCCCCCTCTCTGTCTCTCTGTATATATCTCTCTATCTGTGTGTTTCTCTCTCTGTCTCTGTATTGCTATATGTGTCTGTCTCTGTCTCTCTGTATATATCTCTGTGTATCTGTGTGTCTCTCTCTGTCTCTCTGTATTTCATACAGATGGAGGCAGGGTGATCTCTGGGTGCATTGAGACAGCATCACCAGCAGATGGAGGCAGGGTGGGCTCTGGGTGCATTGACACGGCATCACCAGCAGATGGAGGCAGGGTGGGCTCTGGGTGCATTGACACGGCATCACCAGCAGATGGAGGCAGGGTGGGCTCTGGGTGCATTGACACGGCATCACCAGCAGATGGAGGCAGGGTGATCTCTGGGTGCATTGACACGGCATCACCAGCAGATGGAGGCAGGGTGATCTCTGGGTGCATTGACACAGCATCACCAGCAGATGGAGGCAGGGTGATCTCTGGGTGCATTGACACAGCATCACCAGCAGATGGAGGCAGGGTGATCTCTGGGTGCATTGACATGGCATCACCAGCAGATGGAGGCAGGGTGATCTCTGGGTGCATTGACACAGCATCACCAGCAGATGGAGGCAGGGTGATCTCTGGGTGCATTGACACAGCATCACCAGCAGATGGCGGCAGGGTGATCTCTGGGTGCATTGACACAGCATCACCAGCAGATGGAGGCAGGGTGATCTCTGGGTGCATTGACACGGCATCACCAGCAGATGGAGGCAGGGTGATCTCTGGGTGCATTGACACGGCATCACCAGCAGATGGCGGCAGGGTGATCTCTGGGTGCATTGACACGGCATCACCAGCAGATGGAGGCAGGGTGATCTCTGGGTGCATTGAGACCTTTTGTGACCTTCATAATTGAATATTGTAAACAATCTTCTGACCGATAGATTCAAAAATGGCACGTTCCATTTACAACAACACCTATTTGCACTTAGTATCTTTAACATAGTAAAGCATGCTATAGCTTACAGTTTGACTCCATAGTTGAAACCTTACCACATTGTCAGAACGTTAATGGTTCAAACCTAACTCAAGAATTTGAACATGTAATCCAGCCAGTGTACACTCTCATTTTTGTCAACGTGCATGGCTTATTTACAGATTACAACCAATGTCCCGGACTGCTGTATCACCGTACCTGGGTACGTCCAGCCCCACTAGCAGGACAGATCCATCAGAGTTGACGGTACATTGTTATGCACTCAGGAATGACCACGGGAGTCCTGAATATTGACTACGGATCCCATTAAGTTTTGTGGTTTCATGTCAAACGTGGAGTAGGAAACCTCCTGCTGACTACCACCTACCTGCTGAAGGCACTGACAAAATCTCAATAGTAGTACTGAAGACTTGCGGTCTGGAACTAACTGCTCCGAGATGAGCTGTTCTAGTATAGCTACAACGCTGGCACGAATGTCATACTTTGCCTGGGTATCTCTTGTCCATAAAAGGCAGGACAAATCCAATCTAGCCAACTATATTTCCAACAATTTGCTTTTCAGCAAATAGCGAAATATTTACACGACTTCACCTTGCAAAATTACAAAACCATTAGAAAGGAATTACGCTGTCTGAAAGTAGCCCACCCAGAAAATTGATTTATTCAAGAGTGGTCTATCCCCTGAACTACTCACAGACATCCAGATACAATGGGCGGACTTCTCCGACCGCACCGGTTTAAAAACCTGAAATTCCCACCCGACCGTCAACGGGGTTTCACATTCGCTGCAACCCACCCGCTAAAATTCCAGCAGCAGGCGGGATGGGACAACTCTGGCCAATGTGTTTGTCCAGGTGGGTGTGGACTGTGCTATTAAACTGAATCACTTTGGACAATGGACCCTGGCTGAGAAGAGGGCTTCACAGACCATTTAATTCAGTCATTATAAACAATGCACCTCGAATGAAGCTTCCTCAGCTTCTGTGACCATATTCAGTAATTGGGCAGTTAATCACATGATAGCAAACTAACTATTTCAATTAGAGAAGAAACTGCAGTATGGTTGGAATCAGATAGATAATGAGTGGGTAACAACGAGAAGATAATTTGAGGTCTCTCTTGCATTCTCTCCTGCTCTATCCATTCTGCAAATACGTGTCCTGCCTGTATCTGACTGGCCAGATCGGTAGTGTCTTCAAAGTAAAGCGCACAGTGGCCGGCTTCAGAGGAAACAGAGATTATCCCTTAGGACCTTAAACCATCTTGGCTGAGAATTGAGAAAACTCCACCCGGTGGTCCTTTGTTGCTATGACTCTACGATAATATGTTTGTATAATCAAGAAAAACTATACTGGTTTTATCCATTTTGTGATGCCTGGACATGAAAAACACCATATATTTATACATTTTTTCTTTCTCAAATGTCACCGATATTTATATCATGTTACTTGGGATTGCAGTGATGCGAGTGACTGTAGAGGAGATTTTCCTTCAGATTAAAGATAGAATTATATTTGAGTGACGGCCTTCTGATTTTCTTGACGATCTGACACAGATACAAGTTGGAAGCTGTGAAAACCTGATTTCCAATCACTTGAATAAATTTACATCTAATTAAAGACCCCCAAAAAAAACAAGGTTTTCATACCTCAGCAACGTAGGCACCCACGACATAGGTAGGAAAAGGGACGGGGATATAAAACAGAATTTCAGGGAGTTAGGGTGGAAGCTTAGAGCTGAAACAGAGTGGTTATCTCTGGTTTGTTACCTGTGCCTCGGGATAGCATGGAGAAGAATAGAGAGAGAACATTTGAAGTCGTGGCTAAAGGGATGGTGCAGGAGGGAAGGGTTCAGATACTTGGACAATCGGGGCTCATTCTGGGGTAGGTGGGACCTCTACAAGAGGGATGGTCTGCACCTGAACCAGAGGGGAACTAATACCTTGGGGGGAAAATTTGCCAATGCTATTCAGGGGGGTTTAAACTGATTCAGAGGGGGGTGGGAACCTGAATTGTAGCTCCAGCGTACAGGAGGTTGAGAGTAGGAAGGTCACGGATAAGGTTTCTAGGTCACAGCAGTGTATCGGCAGGCGGGAGGGTGGTTTGAAGCGTGTATACTTTAATGCGAGGAGCATACGCAATAAAGGTGGATGAACTTGCAGCCTGAGTCGGTGCCTGGGACAGGAATGGTTGTTGCAGGTTCCGGGGTTCAGATGTTTCAGTCAGAGTAGAGAAGATGGTAGAAGAGGGGGAGGCGTAGCATTGTCGGTCAAGGACTGTATTACGGTGGCAGAAAGGACGTGTGATGTGGACCTGTCTACTGAGGTAGTAGAGGCTGAGATTAGAAACAGGAAAGGAGAGGTCACCCTGCTGGGAATTGCTTATAGGCCCTCCAAAAAGTTCCAGAGATGTCGAGGAAAGGTTTCGTGACACAGTATGTAGATAGGCCAACAAGAGGTGAAGCTACATTGGATTCGGTACTGGGTAATGAACCAGACCAGGTGTTAGACTTGGAGGTAGGTGAGCACTTTGGTGATAGTGACCACAGTTTGGTTACGTTTACCTTAGTGATGGAAAGGGATAGGCGTATACCGAAGGGCAGAAGTTATAGCTGGGGGAAGGTAATTATGCGGCTATTAGGTGAGATTTAGGATACATAAGGTGGAGTAGGAAATTGCAGGGGCTGGGAACATCTGAAATGTGGAGCTTATTCAAGGAGCAGCTACTGCGAGTTGTCGGTAAATATGTACCTGTCAGGCAGGGAGGAAGCGGTCGAGCGAGGGAACCGTGGCGTACTAAGGAAGTCGAATCTCTGGTGAAGAGGAACAAGGAGGCTTATGTAAATTTGAGAAGTGGAGGCTCAGTTAGGACACTGGAGAGTTATAAATTAGCCGGGTTACCCAGTTGCCTTCTTCCCGTTGCCCCGGTGTGACCACTTGCCGGTAGCTCCTGGCAATTACCTCCTCGTTCTCTCTAATGAGATGAAGGTCCTCGAGCTGCAGTTCCAGTTCCTTAACCTGGTCCCTTAGGGACTGCAGCTCCACACACCGAGCACAGATATGGATGTCTGGGAGACCAGAAGCTTCCAGGACCTCCCACATATTACATTGGTAACCACATACTTGCCTCACACCCATACTTGCCCTTTTTAGAAATACAGAGAAAAAAGTAATAGGAACTTATAAACTTACATTGCCACACCCTGTGAGCCAAAGCCCTTACAGATCACAAAAACCAACTTATCTGTTCTCACTCCAAGCCCCTCTCTCTCTTTTTTAGGTTAGAGGAGGTGGGAGGGTGGGATAATCTACCTGTGTAGAGTATCGGGATGCCTCAGCAGACCAATTTATGGTAAGGAAAAAAAACTACCCAAGTCCCTTTGCAAACTGCTTCCTGTTTCTGCTATAAAATTCAAATAAAAACTAGAAAAGTTAGCTTTAACTCACCTTCAAGCTCTCCTCTTACAAATCGCTGCCTCTCTTCAGTGCTCCCAAGGAACAATGAGGTCGATTCCTTGAGGTGAGTGACTTGTAAATGGGCCGGGTGGGGCGGGTGGGGGAACTACCCAAGTCCCTTTGCAAACTGCTTTCTGTTTCTGCTATAAAATGTTTTAAAGAACTAGCAAAGTTAGCTTTAACTCACCCTGAAGCGCTCCTCTGACAAATCGCTGCCTCTCTTTAGTGCTCCCAAGGAACAATGAGGTCAATTCCTTAAGGTGAGTAACTTTTAAATGGGCAGGGCAGGGCTGGAACTACCCCATTCCCTTTGCAAACTGCTTCCTGTTTCTGCTATAAAATTTAAATAAAAACTAGCAAAGTTAGCTTTAACTCACCTTGAAGCTCTCCTCTTACAAATCGCTGCCTCTCTTCAGCGCTCCCAAGGAACAATGAGGTTGATTGCCTGAGGTGAGTAACTTTTAAATGGGCAGGGCGGGGCTGAAACTACCCAAGTCCCTTTGCAAACTGCTTCCTGTTTCTGGTATAAAAGTCAGAAGAAACTAGCACAGTTAGCTTTAACTCACCCTCAAGCTCTCCTCCTACAAATCGCTGCCTCTATTCAGTGCTCCCAAGGAACAATGAGATTGATTCCTTGAGGTGAGTAACTTTTAAACGGGAAGGAGAGGAGGGAATCTACCCAAGTCCCTTCATAGTGAGATGATTTTGGTACAGAAGCAGGGAGGGACAGCTGCATTATGGTTTGTCTGAAGGATTAGGGTTTGGTTTCAGCTTAGGGTTACTCTATGTTAGGGTTGAGGTGGTTAGGGTTGAGGTGGTTAGGGTTGAGGTGGTTAGGGTTGAGGTGGTTAGGGGTGAGGGGGTTAGGGGTGAGGGGGTTAGGGGTGAGGACGGGGTTAGGGGTTGGGGTTAGGGGTTGGGGTTGGGGTGAGGGTGAGGGTTAGGGTTAGGGTTAGGGTTAGGGTTAGGGTTAGGGTTAGGGTTAGGGTTAGGGTTAGGGTTAGGGTTAGGGTTAGGGTTAGGGTTAGGGTTAGGGTTAGGGTTAGGGTTAGGGTTAGGGTTAGGGTTAGGGTTAGGGTTAGGGTTAGGGTTAGGGTTAGGGTTAGGGTTAGGGTTAGGGTTAGGGTTAGGGTTAGGGTTAGGGTTAGGGTTAGGGTTAGGGTTAGGGTTAGGGTTAGGGTTAGGGTTAGGGTTAGGGTTAGGGTTAGGGTTAGGGTTAGGGTTAGGGTTAGGGTTAGGGTTAGGGTTAGGGTTAGGGTTAGGGTTAGGGTTAGGGTTAGGGTTAGGGTTAGGGTTAGGGTTAGGGTTAG